>NW_026698258.1:0-46758 GCF_030435755.1 Ochotona princeps
TGGGAGAACAACTCCATTTGTCTCACTAACTTCACACACCATCAGGCTTCCAAGCAGCTCTCAAGGAAACTCAGTTTTCACACTCTATGCTTAGTGCCCTTTGACTGCCTAGGACTGAAATGAAACTTGGAGAGCATCCCACACAAACGAATGCTCCACATGCGGGTTTCACATGCCACCAACTCCACATTCACAGGCAACTTCAGTGCCACAGCCGTTTTCAGATAGCCCTCAATGCAAAGGCTCTAGACGCAAATATTGGTGTGAGAGCTAATTCAATCAAGGAAACATTGCATGTTGGTGAAGGGCATATTGAAGAAGGATCAGCCGAGTGGTTCTTGTGGGAGAACAACTCCATTTGGCTCACTAACTTCACACACCATCAGGCTTCCAAGCAGCTCTCAAGGAAACTCAGTTTTCACACTCTATGCTTAGTGCCCTTTGAGTGCCTAGGACTGAAACGAAGCTTGGTGAGCATCCCACACAAACGAATGCTGCACATGCGGGTTTCACATGCCACCAACTCCACATTCACAGGCAACTTCAGCGCCACAGCCGTTTTCAGATAGCCCTCAATGCAAAGGCTCTAGACGCAAATATTGGTGTGAGAGCTAATTCAATCAAGGAAACACTGCATGTTGGTGAAGGGCATATTGAAGAAGCATCAGCCGAGTGGTTCTTGTGGGAGAACATCTCCATTTGGCTCACTAACTTCACACACCATCAGGCTTCCAAGCAGCTCTCAAGGAAACTCAGTTTTCACACTCTATGCTTAGTGCCCTTTGAGTGCATTATCTAGGAATGAACCTGGTAGAGCATCCCACACAAACGAATGCTCCACATGCGGGTTTCACATGCCACCAACTCCACATTCACAGGCAACTTCATTGCCACAGCCGTTTTCAGATAGCCCTCAATGCAAAGGCTCTAGACGCAAATATTGGTGTGAGAGCTAATTCAATCAAGGAAACACTGCATGTTGGTGAAGGGCATATTGAAGAAGGATCAGCCGAGTGGTTCTTGTGGGAGAACAACTCCATTTGGCTCACTAACTTCACACACCATCAGCCTTCCAAGCATCTCTCAAGGAAACTCAGTTTTCACACTATATGTTTAGTGCCCTTTGAGTGCCTAGGACTGAAACGAAGCTTGGTGAGCATCCCACAGAAACGAATGCTCCACATGCGGGTTTCACATGCCACCAAATCCACATTCACAGGCAACTTCAGTGCCACAGCCGTTTTCAGATAGCCCTCAATGCAAAGGCTCTAGACGCAAATATTGGTGTGAGAGCTAATTCAATCAAGGAAACACTGCATGTTGGTGACGGGCATATTGAAGAAGGATCAGCTGAGTGGTTCTTGTGGGAGAACAACTCCATTTGGCTCACTAACTTCACACACCATCTGGCTTCCAAGCAGCTCTCAAGGAAACTCAGTTTTCACACTCTATGCTTAGTGCCCTTTGAGTCCATTATCTAGGAATGAACCTGGTGAGCATCCCACACAAACGAATGCTCCACATGCGGGTTTCACATGCCACCAACTCCACATTCACAGGCAACTTCAGCGCCACAGCCGTTTTCAGATAGCCCTCAATGCAAAGGCTCTAGACGCAAATATTGGTGTGAGAGCTAATTCAATTAAGGAAACAGTGCATGTTGGTGAAGGGCATATTGAAGAAGGATCAGCCGAGTGGTTCTTGTGGGCGAACAACTCCATTTGGCTCACTAACTTCACACACCATCAGGCTTCCAAGCAGCTCTCAAGGAAACTCAGTTTTCACACTCTATGCTTAGTGCCCTTTGAGTGCATTATCTAGGAATGAACCTGGTAGAGCATCCCACACAAACGAATGCTCCACCTGCGGGTTTCACATGCCACCAACTCCACATTCACAGGCAACTTCAGCGCCACAGCCGTTTTCAGATAGCCCTCAATGCAAAAGGCTCTAGACGCAAAAATTGGTGTGAGAGCTAATTCAATCAAGGAAACACTGCATGTTGGTGAAGGGCATATTGAAGAAGGATCAGTCGAGTGCTTCTTGTGGGAGAACAACTCCATTTGGCTCACTAACTTCACACACCATCAGGCTTCCAAGCAGCTCTCAAGGAAACTCAGTTTTCACACTCTATGCTTAGTGCCCTTTGACTGCCTAGGACTGAAATGAATGTTGGTGAGCATCCCACACAAACGAATGCTCCACATGCGGGATTCACATGCCACCAACTCCACATTCACAGGCAACTTCAGCGCCACAGCCGTTTTCAGATAGCCCTCAATGCAAAGGCTCTAGACGCAAATATTGGTGTGAGAGCTAATTCAATCAAGGAAACACTGCATGTTGGTGAAGGGCATATTGAAGAAGGATCAGCCGAGTGGTTCTTGTGGGAGAACAACTCCATTTGGCTCACTAACTTCACACACCATCAGGCTTCCAAGCAGCTCTCAAGGAAACTCAGTTTTCACACTCTATGCTTAGTGCCCTTTGAGTGCCTAGGACTGAAATGAACCTTGGTGAGCATCCCACACAAACGAATGCTCCACATGCGGGTTTCACATGCCACCAACTCCACATTCACAGGCATCTTCAGCGCCACAGCCGTTTTCAGATAGCCCTCAATGCAAAGGCTCTAGACGCAAGGTGTGAGAGCTAATTCAATCAAGGAAACACTGCATGTTGGTGAAGGGCATATTGAAGAAGGATCAGCCGAGTGGTTCTTGTGGGAGGACAACTCCATTTAGCTCACTAACTTCACACACCATCAGGCTTCCAAGGAGCTCTCGAGGAAACTCAGTTTTCACACTCTATGCTTAGTGCCCTTTGAGTCCATTATCTAGGAATGAACCTGGTAGAGCATCCACACAAACGAATGCTCCACATGCGGGTTTCACATGCCACCAACTCCACATTCACAGGCATCTTCAGCGCCACAGCCGTTTTCACATAGCCCTCAATGCAAAGGCTCTAGACGCAAATATTGGTGTGAGAGCTAATTCAATCAAGGAAACACTGCATGTTGGTGAAGGGCATATTGAAGAAGGATCAGCAGAGTGGTTCTTGTGGGAGAACAACTCCCTTTGTCTCACTAACTTCACACACCATCAGGCTTCCAAGCAGCTCTCATGGAAACTCAGTTTTCACACTCTATGCTTAGTGCCCTTTGAGTGCCTAGGACTGAAACGAAGCTTGGTGAGCATCCCACACAAACGAATGCTCCACATGCGGGTTTCACATGCCACCAACTCCACATTCACAGGCAACTTCAGCGCCACAGCCGTTTTCAGATAGCCCTCAATGCAAAGGGTCTAGACGCAAATATTGGTGTGAGAGCTAATTCAATCAAGGAAACACTGCATGTTGGTGAAGGGCATATTGAAGAAGGATCAACCGAGTGGTTCTTGTGGGAGAACAACTCCATTTGGCTCACTAACTTCACACACCATCAGGCTTCCAAGCAGCTCTCATGGAAACTCAGTTTTCACACTCTATGCTTAGTGCCCTTTGAGTGCATTATCTAGGAATGAACCTGGTAGAGCATCCCACACAAACGAATGCTCCACATGCGGGTTTCACATGCCACCAACTCCACATTCACAGGCAACTTCAGTGCCACAGCCGTTTTCAGATAGCCCTCAATACAAAGGCTCTAGACGCAAATATTGGTGTGAGAGCTAATTCAATCAAGGAAACACTGCATGTTGGTGAAGGGCATATTGAAGAAGGATCAGCAGAGTGCTTCTTGTGGGAGAACAACTCCCTTTGGCTCACTAACTTCACACACCATCAGGCTTCCAAGCAGCTCTCAAGGAAACTCAGTTTTCACACTCTATGCTTAGTGCCCTTTGAGTGCCTAGGACTGAAACGAAGCTTGGTGAGCATCCCACACAAACGAATGCTCCACATGCGGGTTTCACATGCCACCAACTCCACATTCACAGGCAACTTCAGCGCCACAGCCGTTTTCAGATAGCCCTCAATGCAAAGGCTCTAGACGCAAATATTGGTGTGAGAGCTAATTCAATCAAGGAAACACTGCATGTTGGTGAAGGGCATATTGAAGAAGGATCAGCCGAGTGCTTCTTGTGGGAGAACAACTCCATTTGGCTCACTAACTTCACACACCACCAGGCTTCCAAGCAGCTCTCAAGGAAACTCAGTTTTCACACTCTATGCTTAGTGCCCTTTGAGTGCCTAGGACTGAAACGAAGCTTGGTGAGCATGCCACACAAACGAATGCTCCACATGCGGGATTCACATGCCACCAACTCCACATTCACAGGCAACTTCAGCGCCACAGCCGTTTTCAGATAGCCCTCAATGCAAAGGCTCTAGACGCAAATATTGGTGTGAGAGCTAATTCAATCAAGGAAACACTGCATGTTGGTGAAGGGCAAATTGAAGAAGGATCAGCAGAGTGGTTCTTGTGGGAGAACAACTCCATTTGGCTCACTAACTTCACACACCATCAGGCTTCCAAGCATCTCTCAAGGAAACTCAGTTTTCACACTCTATGCTTAGTGTCTTTTGAGTGCCTAGGACTGAAATGAAGCTTTGTGAGCATCCCACACAAACGAATGCTCCACATGCGGGTTTCACATGCCACCAACTCCACATTCACAGGCAACTTCAGCGCCACAGCCGTTTTCACATAGCCCTCAATGCAAAGGCTCTAGACGCAAATATTGGTGTGAGAGCTAATTCAATCAAGGAAACACTGCATGTTGGTGAAGGGCATATTGAAGAAGGATCAGCCGAGTGGTTCTTGTGGGAGAACAACTCCATTTGGCTCACTATCTTCACACACCATCAGGCTTCCAAGCAGCTCTCATGGAAACTCAGGTTTCACACTCTATGCTTAGTGCTCTTTGAGTGCCTAGGACTGAAATGAGGCTTGGTGAGCATCCCACACAAACGAATGCTCCACATGCGGGTTTCACATGCCACCAACTCCACATTCACAGGCATCTTCAGCGCCACAGCCATTTTCAGATTGCCCTCAATGCAAAGGCTCTAGACGCAAATATTGGTGTGAGAGCTAATTCAATCAAGGAAACAGTGCATGTTGGTGAAGGGCATATTGAAGAAGGATCAGCCGAGTGGTTCTTGTGGGAGAACAACTCCCTTTGGCTCACTAACTTCACACACAATCAGGCTTCCAAGCAGCTCTCAAGGAAACTCAGTTTTCACACTCTATGCTTAGTGCCCTTTGAGTGCATTATCTAGAAAAGAACCTGGTAGAGCATCCCACACAAACGAATGCTCCACATGCGGGTTTCACATGCCACCAACTCCACATTCACAGGCAACTTCAGTGCCACAGCCGTTTTCAGATAGCCCTCAATGCAAAGGCTCTAGACGCAAATATTGGTGTGAGAGCTAATTCAATCAAGGAAACACTGCATGTTGGTGAAGGGTATATTGAAGAAGGATCAACCGAGTGGTTCTTGTGGGAGAACAACTCCATTTGGCTCACTAACTTCACACACCATCAGGCTTCCAAGCAGCTCTCAAGGAAACTCAGTTTTCACACTATATGCTTAGTGCCCTTTGCGTGCCTAGGACTGAAACGAAGCTGGTAGAGCATCCCACACAAACGAATGCTCCACATGCGGGTTTCACATGCCACCAACTCCACATTCACAGGCAACTTCAGCGCCACAGCCGTTTTCAGATAGCCCTCAATGCAAAGGCTCTAGACGCAAATATTGGTGTGAGAGCTAATTCAATCAAGGAAACACTGCATGTTGGTGAAGGGCATATTGAAGAAGGATCAGCCGAGTGGTTCTTGTGGGAGAACAACTCCATTTGGCTCACTAACTTCACACACCATCAGGCTTCCAAGCAGCTCTCAAGGAAACTCAGTTTTCACGCTCTATGCTTAGTGCTCTTTGAGTGCCTAGGACTGAAATGAGGCTTGGTGAGCATCCCACACAAACGAATGCTCCACATGAGGGTTTCACATGCCACCAACTCCACATTCACAGGCATCTTCAGCGCCACAGCCGTTTTCAGATAGCCCTCAATGCAAAGGCTCTAGACGCAAATATTGGTGTGAGAGCTAATTCAATCAAGGAAACACTGCATGTTGGTGAAGGGCATATTGAAGAAGGATCAGCCGAGTGGTTCTTGTGGGAGGACAACTCCATTTAGCTCACTAACTTCACACACCATCAGGCTTCCAAGCAGCTCTCGAGGAAACTCAGTTTTCACACTCTATGCTTAGTGCCCTTTGAGTCCATTATCTAGGAATGAACCTGGTAGAGCATCCCACACAAACGAATGCTCCACATGCGGGTTTCACATGCCACCAACTCCACATTCACAGGCATCTTCAGCGCCACAGCCGTTTTCACATAGCCCTCAATGCAAAGGCTCTAGACGCAAATATTGGTGTGAGAGCTAATTCAATCAAGGAAACACTGCATGTTGGTGAAGGGCATATTGAAGAAGGATCAGCCGAGTGGTTCTTGTGGGAGAACAACTCCATTTGGCTCACTAACTTCACACACCATCAGGCTTCCAAGCAGCTCTCAAGGAAACTCAGTTTTCACACTCTATGCTTAGTGCCCTTTGAGTGCATTATCTAGGAATGAACCTGGTAGAGCATCCCACACAAACGAATGCTCCACATGCGGGTTTCACATGCCACCAACTCCACATTCACAGGCAACTTCAGCGCCACAGCCGTTTTCAGATAGCCCTCAATGCAAAGGCTCTAGACGCAAATATTGGTGTGAGAGCTAATTCAATCAAGGAAACACTGCATGTTGGTGAAGGGTATATTGAAGAAGGATCAACCGAGTGGTTCTTGTGGGAGAACAACTCCATTTGGCTCACTAACTTCACACACCATCAGGCTTCCAAGCAGCTCTCAAGGAAACTCAGTTTTCACACTATATGCTTAGTGCCCTTTGCGTGCCTAGGACTGAAACGAAGCTGGTAGAGCATCCCACACAAACGAATGCTCCACATGCGGGTTTCACATGCCACCAACTCCACATTCACAGGCAACTTCAGCGCCACAGCCGTTTTCAGATAGCCCTCAATGCAAAGGCTCTAGACGCAAATATTGGTGTGAGAGCTAATTCAATCAAGGAAACACTGCATGTTGGTGAAGGGCATATTGAAGAAGGATCAGCCGAGTGGTTCTTGTGGGAGAACAACTCCATTTGGCTCACTAACTTCACACACCATCAGGCTTCCAAGCAGCTCTCAAGGAAACTCAGTTTTCACACTCTATGCTTAGTGCTCTTTGAGTGCCTAGGACTGAAATGAGGCTTGGTGAGCATCCCACACAAACGAATGCTCCACATGCGGGTTTCACATGCCACCAACTCCACATTCACAGGCATCTTCAGCGCCACAGCCATTTTCAGATTGCCCTCAATGCAAAGGCTCTAGACGCAAATATTGGTGTGAGAGCTAATTCAATCAAGGAAGCACTGCATGTTGGTGAAGTGCATATTGAAGAAGGATCAGCCGAGTGGTTCTTGTGGGAGAACAACTCCATTGGGCTCACTAACTTCACACACCATCAGGCCCTCAAGCAGCTCTCAAGGAAACTCAGTTTTCACACTCTATGCTTAGTGCCCTTTGAGTGCCTAGGACTGATACGAAGCTTGGTGAGCATCCCACACAAACGAATGCTCCACATGCGGGTTTCACATGCCACCAACTCCACATTCACAGGCAACTTCAGCGCCACAGCCGTTTTCACATAGCCCTCAATGCAAAGGCTCTAGACGCAAATATTGGTGTGAGAGCTAATTCAATCAAGGAAACACTGCATGTTGGTGAAGGGCATATTGAAGAAGGATCAGCCGAGTGGTTCTTGTGGGAGAACAACTCCATTTGGCTCACTAACTTCACACACCATCAGGCTTCCAAGCAGCTCTCAAGGAAACTCAGTTTTCACACTATATGCTTAGTGCCCTTTGAGTGCATTATCTAGAAAAGAACCTGGTAGAGCATCCCACACAAACGAATGCTCCACATGCGGGTTTCACATGCCACCAACTCCACATTCACAGGCAACTTCAGGGCCACAGCCGTTTTCAGATAGCCCTCAATGCAAAGGCTCTAGACGCAAATATTGGTGTGAGAGCTAATTCAATCAAGGAAACACTGCATGTTGGTGAAGGGTATATTGAAGAAGGATCAACCGAGTGGTTCTTGTGGGAGAACAACTCCATTTGGCTCACTAACTTCACACACCATCAGGCTTCCAAGCAGCTCTCAAGGAAACTCAGTTTTCACACTATATGCTTAGTGCCCTTTGCGTGCCTAGGACTGAAACGAAGCTGGTAGAGCATCCCACACAAACGAATGCTCCACATGCGGGTTTCACATGCCACCAACTCCACATTCACAGGCAACTTCAGCGCCACAGCCGTTTTCAGATAGCCCTCAATGCAAAGGCTCTAGACGCAAATATTGGTGTGAGAGCTAATTCAATCAAGGAAACACTGCATGTTGGTGAAGGGCATATTGAAGAAGGATCAGCCGAGTGGTTCTTGTGGGAGAACAACTCCATTTGGCTCACTAACTTCACACACCATCAGGCTTCCAAGCAGCTCTCAAGGAAACTCAGTTTTCACGCTCTATGCTTAGTGCTCTTTGAGTGCCTAGGACTGAAATGAGGCTTGGTGAGCATCCCACACAAACGAATGCTCCACATGCGGGTTTCACATGCCACCAACTCCACATTCACAGGCATCTTCAGCGCCACAGCCATTTTCAGATTGCCCTCAATGCAAAGGCTCTAGACGCAAATATTGGTGTGAGAGCTAATTCAATCAAGGAAGCACTGCATGTTGGTGAAGTGCATATTGAAGAAGGATCAGCCGAGTGGTTCTTGTGGGAGAACAACTCCATTGGGCTCACTAACTTCACACACCATCAGGCCCTCAAGCAGCTCTCAAGGAAACTCAGTTTTCACACTCTATGCTTAGTGCCCTTTGAGTGCCTAGGACTGAAACGAAGCTTGGTGAGCATCCCACACAAACGAATGCTCCACATGCGGGTTTCACATGCCACCAACTCCACATTCACAGGCAACTTCAGCGCCACAGCCGTTTTCAGATAGCCCTCAATGCAAAGGCTCTAGACGCAAATATTGGTGTGAGAGCTAATTCAATCAAGGAAACACTGCATGTTGGTGAAGGGCATATTGAAGAAGGATCAGCCGAGTGGTTCTTGTGGGAGAACAACTCCATTTGGCTCACTAACTTCACACACCATCAGGCTTCCAAGCAGCTCTCAAGGAAACTCAGTTTTCACACTCTATGATTAGTGCCCTTTGAGTGCATTTTCTAGGAATGAACCTGGTAGAGCATCCCACACAAACGAATGCTCCACATGCGGGTTTCACATGCCACCAACTCCACATTCACAGGCAACTTCAGCGCCACAGCCGTTTTCAGATAGCCCTCAATGCAAAGGCTCTAGACGCAAATATTGGTGTGAGAGCTAATTCAATCAAGGAAACAGTGCATGTTGGTGAAGGGCATATTGAAGAAGGATCAGCCGAGTGGTTCTTGTGGGAGAACAACTCCATTTGGCTCACTAACTTCACACACCACCAGGCTTCCAAGCAGCTCTCAAGGAAACTCAGTTTTCACACTCTATGCTTAGTGCTCTTTGAGTGCCTAGGACTGAAATGAGGCTTGGTGAGCATCCCACACAAACGAATGCTCCACATGCGGGTTTCACATGCCACCAACTCCACATTCACAGGCATCTTCAGCGCCACAGCCATTTTCAGATTGCCCTCAATGCAAAGGCTCTAGACGCAAATATTGGTGTGAGAGCTAATTCAATCAAGGAAGCACTGCATGTTGGTGAAGGGCATATTGAAGAAGGATCAGCCGAGTGGTTCTTGTGGGAGAACAACTCCATTTGGCTCACTATCTTCACACACCATCAGGCTTCCAAGCAGCTCTCATGGAAACTCAGGTTTCACACTCTATGCTTAGTGCCCTTTGAGTGCCTAGGACTGAAACGAAGCTTGGTGAGCATCCCACACAAACGAATGCTCCACATGCGGGTTTCACATGCCACCAACTCCACATTCACAGGCAACTTCAGCGCCACAGCCGTTTTCACATAGCCCTCAATGCAAAGGCTCTAGACGCAAATATTGGTGTGAGAGCTAATTCAATCAAGGAAACACTGCATGTTGGTGAAGGGCATATTGAAGAAGGATCAGCCGAGTGGTTCTTGTGGGAGAACAACTCCCTTTGGTTCACTAACTTCACACACAATCAGGCTTCCAAGCAGCTCTCAAGGAAACTCAGTTTTCACACTCTATGCTTAGTGCCCTTTGAGTGCATTATCTAGAAAAGAACCTGGTAGAGCATCCCACACAAACGAATGCTCCACATGCGGGTTTCACATGCCACCAACTCCACATTCACAGGCAACTTCAGTGCCACAGCCGTTTTCAGATAGCCCTCAATGCAAAGGCTCTAGACGCAAATATTGGTGTGAGAGCTAATTCAATCAAGGAAACACTGCATGTTGGTGAAGGGTATATTGAAGAAGGATCAACCGAGTGGTTCTTGTGGGAGAACAACTCCATTTGGCTCACTAACTTCACACACCATCAGGCTTCCAAGCAGCTCTCAAGGAAACTCAGTTTTCACACTATATGCTTAGTGCCCTTTGCGTGCCTAGGACTGAAACGAAGCTGGTAGAGCATCCCACACAAACGAATGCTCCACATGCGGGTTTCACATGCCACCAACTCCACATTCACAGGCAACTTCAGCGCCACAGCCGTTTTCAGATAGCCCTCAATGCAAAGGCTCTAGACGCAAATATTGGTGTGAGAGCTAATTCAATCAAGGAAACACTGCATGTTGGTGAAGGGCATATTGAAGAAGGATCAGCCGAGTGGTTCTTGTGGGAGAACAACTCCATTTGGCTCACTAACTTCACACACCATCAGGCTTCCAAGCAGCTCTCAAGGAAACTCAGTTTTCACACTCTATGCTTAGTGCTCTTTGAGTGCCTAGGACTGAAATGAGGCTTGGTGAGCATCCCACACAAACGAATGCTCCACATGCGGGTTTCACATGCCACCAACTCCACATTCACAGGCATCTTCAGCGCCACAGCCATTTTCAGATTGCCCTCAATGCAAAGGCTCTAGACGCAAATATTGTTGTGAGAGCTAATTCAATCAAGGAAGCACTGCATGTTGGTGAAGGGCATATTGAAGAAGGATCAGCCGAGTGGTTCTTGTGGGAGAACAACTCCATTGGGCTCACTAACTTCACACACCATCAGGCCCTCAAGCAGCTCTCAAGGAAACTCAGTTTTCACACTCTATGCTTAGTGCCCTTTGAGTTCCTAGGACTGAAACGAAGCTTGGTGAGCATCCCACACAAACGAATGCTCCACAAGCGGGTTTCACATGCCACCAACTCCACATTCACAGGCAACTTCAGCGCCACAGCCGTTTTCACATAGCCCTCAATGCAAAGGCTCTAGACGCAAATATTGGTGTGAGAGCTAATTCAATCAAGGAAACACTGCATGTTGGTGAAGGGCATATTGAAGAAGGATCAGCCGAGTGGTTCTTGTGGGAGAACAACTCCATTTGGCTCACTAACTTCACACACCATCAGGCTTCCAAGCAGCTCTCAAGGAAACTCAGTTTTCACACTCTATGCTTAGTGCCCTTTGAGTGCATTTTCTAGGAATGAACCTGGTAGAGCATCCCACACAAACGAATGCTCCACATGCGGGTTTCACATGCCACCAACTCCACATTCACAGGCAACTTCAGCGCCACAGCCGTTTTCAGATAGCCCTCAATGCAAAGGCTCTAGACGCAAATATTGGTGTGAGAGCTAATTCAATCAAGGAAACACTGCATGTTGGTGAAGGGCATATTGAAGAAGGATCAGCCGATTGGTTCTTGTGGGAGAACAACTCCATTTGGCTCACTAACTTCACACACCATCAGGCCCTCAAGCAGCTCTCAAGGAAACTCAGTTTTCACACTCTATGCTTAGTGCTCTTTGAGTGCCTAGGACTGAAATGAGACTTGGTGAGCATCCCACACAAACGAATGCTCCACATGCGGGTTTCACATGCCACCAACTCCACATTCACAGGCAACTTCAGCGCCACAGCCGTTTTCACATAGCCCTCAATGCAAAGGCTCTAGACGCAAATATTGGTGTGAGAGCTAATTCAATCAAGGAAACACTGCATGTTGGTGAAGGGCATATTGAAGAAGGATCAGCCGAGTGGTTCTTGTGGGAGAACAACTCCATTTGGCTCACTAACTTCACACACCATCAGGCTTCCAAGCAGCTCTCAAGGAAACTCAGTTTTCACACTCTATGCTTAGTGCCCTTTGAGTGCATTTTCTTGGAATGAACCTGGTAGAGCATCCCACACAAACGAATGCTCCACATGCGGGTTTCACATGCCACCAACTCCACATTCACAGGCAACTTCAGCGCCACAGCCGTTTTCAGATAGCCCTCAATGCAAAGGCTCTAGACGCAAATATTGGTGTGAGAGCTAATTCAATCAAGGAAACACTGCATGTTGGTGAAGGGCATATTGAAGAAGGATCAGCCGAGTGGTTCTTGTGGGAGAACAACTCCATTTGGCTCACTAACTTCACACACCACCAGGCTTCCAAGCAGCTCTCAAGGAAACTCAGTTTTCACACTCTATGCTTAGTGCTCTTTGAGTGCCTAGGACTGAAATGAGACTTGGTGAGCATCCCACACAAACGAATGCTCCACATGCGGGTTTCACATGCCACCAACTCCACATTCACAGGCATCTTCAGCGCCACAGCCATTTTCAGATTGCCCTCAATGCAAAGGCTCTAGACGCAAATATTGGTGTGAGAGCTAATTCAATCAAGGAAGCACTGCATGTTAGTGAAGGGCATATTGAAGAAGGATCAGCCGAGTGGTTCTTGTGGGAGAACAACTCCATTTGGCTCACTATCTTCACACACCATCAGGCTTCCAAGCAGCTCTCATGGAAACTCAGGTTTCACACTCTATGCTTAGTGCCCTTTGAGTGCATTTTCTAGGAATGAACCTGGTAGAGCATCCCACACAAACGAATGCTCCACATGCGGGTTTCACATGCCACCAGTTCAACATTCACAGGCAACTTCAGCGCCACAGCCGTTTTCAGATAGCCCTCAATGCAAAGGCTCTAGACGCAAATATTGGTGTGAGAGCTAATTCAATCAAGGAAACACTGCATGTTGGTGAAGGGCATATTGAAGTAGGATCAGCCGAGTGGTTCTTGTGGGAGAACAACTCCATTTGGCTCACTAACTTCACACACCATCAGGCTTCCAAGCAGCTCTCAAGGAAACTCAGTTTTCACACTCTATGCTTAGTGCCCTTTGAGTGCATTTTCTAGGAATGAACCTGGTAGAGCATCCCACACAAACGAATGCTCCACATGCGGGTTTCACATGCCACCAACTCCACATTCACAGGCAACTTCAGCGCCACAGCCGTTTTCAGATAGCCCTCAATGCAAAGGCTCTAGACGCAAATATTGGTGTGAGAGCTAATTCAATCAAGGAAACACTGCATGTTGGTGAAGGGCATATTGAAGAAGGATCAGCCGAGTGGTTCTTGTGGGAGAACAACTCCATTTGGCTCACTAACTTCACACACCACCAGGCTTCCAAGCAGCTCTCAAGGAAACTCAGTTTTCACACTCTATGCTTAGTGCTCTTTGAGTGCCTAGGACTGAAATGAGGCTTGGTGAGCATCCCACACAAACGAATGCTCCACATGCGGGTTTCACATGCCACCAACTCCACATTCACAGGCATCTTCAGCGCCACAGCCATTTTCAGATTGCCCTCAATGCAAAGGCTCTAGACGCAAATATTGGTGTGAGAGCTAATTCAATCAAGGAAACACTGCATGTTGGTGAAGGGCATATTGAAGAAGGATCAGCCGAGTGGTTCTTGTGGGAGAACAACTCCATTTGGCTCACTATCTTCACACACCATCAGGCTTCCAAGCAGCTCTCATGGAAACTCAGGTTTCACACTCTATGCTTAGTGCCCTTTGAGTGCCTAGGACTGAAACGAAGCTTGGTGAGCATCCCACACAAACGAATGCTCCACATGCGGGTTTCACATGCCACCAACTCCACATTCACAGGCAACTTCAGTGCCACAGCCGTTTTCAGATAGCCCTCAATGCAAAGGCTCTAGACGCAAATATTGGTGTGAAAGCTAATTCAATCAAGGAAACACTGCATGTTGGTGAAGGGTATATTGAAGAAGGATCAACCGAGTGGTTCTTGTGGGAGAACAACTCCATTTGGCTCACTAACTTCACACACCATCAGGCTTCCAAGCAGCTCTCAAGGAAACTCAGTTTTCACACTATATGCTTAGTGCCCTTTGCGTGCCTAGGACTGAAACGAAGCTGGTAGAGCATCCCACACAAACGAATGCTCCACATGCGGGTTTCACATGCCACCAACTCCACATTCACAGGCAACTTCAGCGCCACAGCCGTTTTCAGATAGCCCTCAATGCAAAGGCTCTAGACGCAAATATTGGTGTGAGAGCTAATTCAATCAAGGAAACACTGCATGTTGGTGAAGGGCATATTGAAGAAGGATCAGCCGAGTGGTTCTTGTGGGAGAACAACTCCATTTGGCTCACTAACTTCACACACCATCAGGCTTCCAAGCAGCTCTCAAGGAAACTCAGTTTTCACACTCTATGCTTAGTGCTCTTTGAGTGCCTAGGACTGAAATGAGGCTTGGTGAGCATCCCACACAAACGAATGCTCCACATGCGGGTTTCACATGCCACCAACTCCACATTCACAGGCATCTTCAGCGCCACAGCCATTTTCAGATTGCCCTCAATGCAAAGGCTCTAGACGCAAATATTGGTGTGAGAGCTAATTCAATCAAGGAAGCACTGCATGTTGGTGAAGTGCATATTGAAGAAGGATCAGCCGAGTGGTTCTTGTGGGAGAACAACTCCATTTGGCTCACTAACTTCACACACCATCAGGCCCTCAAGCAGCTCTCAAGGAAACTCAGTTTTCACACTCTATGCTTAGTGCCCTTTGAGTGCCTAGGACTGAAACGAAGCTTGGTGAGCATCCCACACAAACGAATGCTCCACATGCGGGTTTCACATGCCACCAACTCCACATTCACAGGCAACTTCAGCGCCACAGCCGTTTTCACATAGCCCTCAATGCAAAGGCTCTAGACGCAAATATTGGTGTGAGAGCTAATTCAATCAAGGAAACACTGCATGTTGGTGAAGGGCATATTGAAGAAGGATCAGCCGAGTGGTTCTTGTGGGAGAACAACTCCATTTGGCTCACTAACTTCACACACCATCAGGCTTCCAAGCAGCTCTCAAGGAAACTCAGTTTTCACACTCTATGCTTAGTGCCCTTTGAGTGCATTTTCTAGGAATGAACCTGGTAGAGCATCCCACACAAACGAATGCTCCACATGCGGGTTTCACATGCCACCAACTCCACATTCACAGGCAACTTCAGTGCCACAGCCGTTTTCAGATAGCCCTCAATGCAAAGGCTCTAGACGCAAATATTGGTGTGAGAGCTAATTCAATCAAGGAAACACTGCATGTTGGTGAAGGGTATATTGAAGAAGGATCAACCGAGTGGTTCTTGTGGGAGAACAACTCCATTTGGCTCACTAACTTCACACACCATCAGGCTTCCAAGCAGCTCTCAAGGAAACTCAGTTTTCACACTATATGCTTAGTGCCCTTTGCGTGCCTAGGACTGAAACGAACCTGGTAGAGCATCCCACACAAACGAATGCTCCACATGCGGGTTTCACATGCCACCAACTCCACATTCACAGGCAACTTCAGCGCCACAGCCGTTTTCAGATAGCCCTCAATGCAAAGGCTCTAGACGCAAATATTGGTGTGAGAGCTAATTCAATCAAGGAAACACTGCATGTTGGTGAAGGGCATATTGAAGAAGGATCAGCCGAGTGGTTCTTGTGGGAGAACAACTCCATTTGTCTCACTAACTTCACACACCATCAGGCTTCCAAGCAGCTCTCAAGGAAACTCAGTTTTCACACTCTATGCTTAGTGTGTTTTGAGTGCCTAGGACTGAAATGAAGCTTGGTGAGCATCCCACACAAACGAATGCTCCACATGCGGGTTTCACATGCCACCAACTCCACATTCACAGGCAACTTCAGCGCCACAGCCGTTTTCAGATAGCCCTCAATGCAAAGGCTCTAGAGGCAAATATTGGTGTGAGAGCTAATTCAATCAAGGAAACACTGCATGTTGGTGAAGGGCATATTGAAGAAGGATCAGCCGAGTGGTTCTTGTGGGAGAACAACTCCATTTGGCTCACTAACTTCACACACCATCAGGCTTCCAAGCAGCTCTCAAGGAAACTCAGTTTTCACACTCTATGCTTAGTGCCCTTTGAGTGCCTAGGACTGAAATGAAACTTGGTGAGCATCCCACACAAACGAATGCTCCACATGCGGGTTTCACATGCCACCAACTCCACATTCACAGGCAACTTCAGCGCCACAGCCGTTTTCAGATAGCCCTCAATGCAAAGGCTCTAGACGCAAATATTGGTGTGAGAGCTAATTCAATCAAGGAAACACTGCATGTTGGTGAAGGGCATATTGAAGAAGGATCAGCCGAGTGGTTCTTGTGGGAGAACAACTCCATTTGGCTCACTAACTTCACACACCATCAGGCTTCCAAGCAGCTCTCAAGGAAACTCAGTTTTCACACTCTATGCTTAGTGCTCTTTGAGTGCCTAGGACTGAAATGAGGCTTGGTGAGCATCCCACACAAACGAATGCTCCACATGCGGGTTTCACATGCCACCAACTCCACATTCACAGGCATCTTCAGCGCCACAGCCATTTTCAGATTGCCCTCAATGCAAAGGCTCTAGACGCAAATATTGGTGTGAGAGCTAATTCAATCAAGGAAGCACTGCATGTTGGTGAAGGGCATATTGAAGAAGGATCAGCCGAGTGGTTCTTGTGGGAGAACAACTCCATTTGGCTCACTAACTTCACACACCATCAGGCTTCCAAGCAGCTCTCAAGGAAACTCAGTTTTCACACTCTATGCTTAGTGCCCTTTGAGTGCATTTTCTAGGAATGAACCTGGTAGAGCATCCCACACAAACGAATGCTCCACATGCGGGTTTCACATGCCACCAACTCCACATTCACAGGCAACTTCAGCGCCACAGCCGTTTTCAGATAGCCCTCAATGCAAAGGCTCTAGACGCAAATATTGGTGTGAGAGCTAATTCAATCAAGGAAACACTGCATGTTGGTGAAGGGCATATTGAAGAAGGATCAGCCGAGTGGTTCTTGTGGGAGAACAACTCCATTTGGCTCACTAACTTCACACACCACCAGGCTTCCAAGCAGCTCTCAAGGAAACTCAGTTTTCACACTCTATGCTTAGTGCTCTTTGAGTGCCTAGGACTGAAATGAGGCTTGGTGAGCATCCCACACAAACGAATGCTCCACATGCGGGTTTCACATGCCACCAACTCCACATTCACAGGCATCTTCAGCGCCACAGCCATTTTCAGATTGCCCTCAATGCAAAGGCTCTAGACGCAAATATTGGTGTGAGAGCTAATTCAATCAAGGAAGCACTGCATGTTGGTGAAGGGCATATTGAAGAAGGATCAGCCGAGTGGTTCTTGTGGGAGAACAACTCCATTTGGCTCACTATCTTCACACACCATCAGGCTTCCAAGCAGCTCTCATGGAAACTCAGGTTTCACACTCTATGCTTAGTGCCCTTTGAGTGCCTATGACTGAAACGAAGCTTGGTGAGCATCCCACACAAACGAATGCTCCACATGCGGGTTTCACATGCCACCAACTCCACATTCACAGGCAACTTCAGCGCCACAGCCGTTTTCACATAGCCCTCAATGCAAAGGCTCTAGACGCAAATATTGGTGTGAGAGCTAATTCAATCAAGGAAACACTGCATGTTGGTGAAGGGCATATTGAAGAAGGATCAGCCGAGTGGTTCTTGTGGGAGAACAACTCCCTTTGGTTCACTAACTTCACACACAATCAGGCTTCCAAGCAGCTCTCAAGGAAACTCAGTTTTCACACTCTATGCTTAGTGCCCTTTGAGTGCATTATCTAGAAAAGAACCTGGTAGAGCATCCCACACAAACGAATGCTCCACATGCGGGTTTCACATGCCACCAACTCCACATTCACAGGCAACTTCAGTGCCACAGCCGTTTTCAGATAGCCCTCAATGCAAAGGCTCTAGACGCAAATATTGGTGTGAGAGCTAATTCAATCAAGGAAACACTGCATGTTGGTGAAGGGTATATTGAAGAAGGATCAACCGAGTGGTTCTTGTGGGAGAACAACTCCATTTGGCTCACTAACTTCACACACCATCAGGCTTCCAAGCAGCTCTCAAGGAAACTCAGTTTTCACACTCTATGCTTAGTGCCCTTTGCGTGCCTAGGACTGAAACGAAGCTGGTAGAGCATCCCACACAAACGAATGCTCCACATGCGGGTTTCACATGCCACCAACTCCACATTCACAGGCAACTTCAGCGCCACAGCCGTTTTCAGATAGCCCTCAATGCAAAGGCTCTAGACGCAAATATTGGTGTGAGAGCTAATTCAATCAAGGAAACACTGCATGTTGGTGAAGGGCATATTGAAGAAGGATCAGCCGAGTGGTTCTTGTGGGAGAACAACTCCATTTGTCTCACTAACTTCACACACCATCAGGCTTCCAAGCAGCTCTCAAGGAAACTCAGTTTTCACACTCTATGCTTAGTGTGTTTTGAGTGCCTAGGACTGAAATGAAGCTTGGTGAGCATCCCACACAAACGAATGCTCCACATGCGGGTTTCACATGCCACCAACTCCACATTCACAGGCAACTTCAGCGCCACAGCCGTTTTCAGATAGCCCTCAATGCAAAGGCTCTAGACGCAAATATTGGTGTGAGAGCTAATTCAATCAAGGAAACACTGCATGTTGGTGAAGGGCATATTGAAGAAGGATCAGCCGAGTGGTTCTTGTGGGAGAACAACTCCATTTGGCTCACTAACTTCACACACCATCAGGCTTCCAAGCAGCTCTCAAGGAAACTCAGTTTTCACACTCTATGCTTAGTGCCCTTTGAGTGCCTAGGACTGAAATGAAACTTGGTGAGCATCCCACACAAACGAATGCTCCACATGCGGGTTTCACATGCCACCAACTCCACATTCACAGGCAACTTCAGCGCCACAGCCGTTTTCAGATAGCCCTCAATGCAAAGGCTCTAGACGCAAATATTGGTGTGAGAGCTAATTCAATCAAGGAAACACTGCATGTTGGTGAAGGGCATATTGAAGAAGGATCAGCCGAGTGGTTCTTGTGGGAGAACAACTCCATTTGGCTCACTAACTTCACACACCATCAGGCTTCCAAGCAGCTCTCAAGGAAACTCAGTTTTCACACTCTATGCTTAGTGCCCTTTGAGTGCCTAGGACTGAAATGAAACTTGGTGAGCATCCTACACAAACGAATGCTCCACATGCGGGTTTCACATGCCACCAACTCCACATTCACAGGCAACTTCAGCGCCACAGCCGTTTTCAGATAGCCCTCAATGCAAAGGCTCTAGACGCAAATATTTGTGTGAGAGCTAATTCAATCAAGGAAACACTGCATGTTGGTGAAGGGCATATTGAAGAAGGATCAGCCGAGTGGTTCTTGTGGGAGAACAACTCCATTTGGCTCACTAACTTCACACACCATCAGGCTTCCAAGCAGCTCTCAAGGAAACTCAGTTTTCACACTCTATGCTTAGTGCCCTTTGAGTGCCTAGGACTGAAATGAAACTTGGTGAGCATCCCACACAAACGAATGCTCCACATGCGGGTTTCACATGCCACCAACTCCACATTCACAGGCAACTTCAGCGCCACAGCCGTTTTCACATAGCCCTCAATGCAAAGGCTCTAGAGGCAAATATTGGTGTGAGAGCTAATTCAATCAAGGAAACACTGCATGTTGGTGAAGGGCATATTGAAGAAGGATCAGCCGAGTGGTTCTTGTGGGAGAACAACTCCATTTGGCTCACTAACTTCACACACCATCAGGCTTCCAAGCAGCTTTCAAGGAAACTCAGTTTTCACACTCTATTCTTAGTGCCTTTTCAGTGCATTATCTAGGAATGAACCTGGTAGAGCATCCCACACAAATGGATGCTCCACATGCGGGTTTCACATGCCACCAACTCCACATTCACAGGCAACTTCAGCGCCACAGCCGTTTACAGATAGCCCTCAATGCAAAGGCTCTAGACGCAAATATTGGTGTGAGAGCTAATTCAATCAAGGAAACACTGCATGTTGGTGAAGGGCATATTGAAGAAGGATCAGCCGAGTGGTTCTTGTGGGAGAACAACTCCATTTGGCTCACTGACTTCACACACCATCAGGCTTCCAAGCATCTCTCAAGGAAACTCAGTTTTCACACTCTATGCTTAGTGTGTTTTGAGTGCCTAGGACTGAAACGAAGCTTGGTGAGCATCCCACACAAACGAATGCTCCACATGCGGGTTTCACATGCCACCAACTCCACATTCACAGGCAACTTCAGCGCCACAGCCGTTTTCAGATAGCCCTCAATGCAAAGGCTCTAGACGCAAATATTGGTGTGAGAGCTAATTCAATCAAGGAAACACTGCATGTTGGTGAAGGGCATATTGAAGAAGGATCAGCCGAGTGGTTCTTGTGGGAGAACAACTCCATTTGGCTCACTGACTTCACACACCATCAGGCTTCCAAGCAGCTCTCGAGGAAACTCAGTTTTCACACTCTATGCTTAGTGTGTTTTGAGTGCCTAGGACTGAAATGAAGCTTGGTGAGCATCCCACACAAACGAATGCTGCACATGCGGGTTTCACATGCCACCAACTCCACATTCACAGGCAACTTCAGCGCCACAGCCGTTTTCAGATAGCCCTCAATGCAAAGGCTCTAGACGCAAATATTGGTGTGAGAGCTAATTCAATCAAGGAAACACTGCATGTTGGGGAAGGGCATATTGAAGAAGGATCAGCCGAGTGGTTCTTGTGGGAGAACAACTCCATTTGGCTCACTAACTTCACACACCATCAGGCTTCCAAGCATCTCTCAAGGAAACTCAGTTTTCACACTCTATGCTTAGTGCCCTTTGAGTGCCTAGGACTGAAACGAAGCTTGGTGAGCATCCCACACAAACGAATGCTCCACATGCGGGTTTCACATGCCACCAACTCCACATTCACAGGCAACTTCAGCGCCACAGCCGTTTTCAGATAGCCCTCAATGCAAAGGCTCTAGACGCAAATATTGGTGTGAGAGCTAATTCAATCAAGGAAACACTGCATGTTGGCGAAGGGCATATTGAAGAAGGATCAGCCGAGTGGTTCTTGTGGGAGAACAACTCCATTTGGCTCACTAACTTCACACACCATCAGGCTTCCAGCAGCTCTCAAGTCTACTCTGTTTTTACACTCTATGCTTAGTGCCCTTTGAGTGCATTATCTAGAAAAGAACCTGGTAGAGCATCCCACACAAACGAATGCTCCACATGCGGGTTTCACATGCCACCAACTCCACATTCACAGGCAACTTCAGTGCCACAGCCGTTTTCAGATAGCCCTCAATGCAAAGGCTCTAGACGCAAATATTGGTGTGAGAGCTAATTCAATCAAGGAAACACTGCATGTTGGTGAAGGGTATATTGAAGAAGGATCAACCGAGTGGTTCTTGTGGGAGAACAACTCCATTTGGCTCACTAACTTCACACACCATCAGGCTTCCAAGCAGCTCTCAAGGAAACTCAGTTTTCACACTCTATGCTTAGTGCCCTTTGCGTGCCTAGGACTGAAACGAAGCTGGTAGAGCATCCCACACAAACGAATGCTCCACATGCGGGTTTCACATGCCACCAACTCCACATTCACAGGCAACTTCAGCGCCACAGCCGTTTTCAGATAGCCCTCAATGCAAAGGCTCTAGACGCAAATATTGGTGTGAGAGCTAATTCAATCAAGGAAACACTGCATGTTGGTGAAGGGCATATTGAAGAAGGATCAGCCGAGTGGTTCTTGTGGGAGAACAACTCCATTTGTCTCACTAACTTCACACACCATCAGGCTTCCAAGCAGCTCTCAAGGAAACTCAGTTTTCACACTCTATGCTTAGTGTGTTTTGAGTGCCTAGGACTGAAATGAAGCTTGGTGAGCATCCCACACAAACGAATGCTCCACATGCGGGTTTCACATGCCACCAACTCCACATTCACAGGCAACTTCAGCGCCACAGCCGTTTTCAGATAGCCCTCAATGCAAAGGCTCTAGACGCAAATATTGGTGTGAGAGCTAATTCAATCAAGGAAACACTGCATGTTGGTGAAGGGCATATTGAAGAAGGATCAGCCGAGTGGTTCTTGTGGGAGAACAACTCCATTTGGCTCACTAACTTCACACACCATCAGGCTTCCAAGCAGCTCTCAAGGAAACTCAGTTTTCACACTCTATGCTTAGTGCCCTTTGAGTGCCTAGGACTGAAATGAAACTTGGTGAGCATCCCACACAAACGAATGCTCCACATGCGGGTTTCACATGCCACCAACTCCACATTCACAGGCAACTTCAGCGCCACAGCCGTTTTCAGATAGCCCTCAATGCAAAGGCTCTAGACGCAAATATTGGTGTGAGAGCTAATTCAATCAAGGAAACACTGCATGTTGGTGAAGGGCATATTGAAGAAGGATCAGCCGAGTGGTTCTTGTGGGAGAACAACTCCATTTGGCTCACTAACTTCACACACCATCAGGCTTCCAAGCAGCTCTCAAGGAAACTCAGTTTTCACACTCTATGCTTAGTGCCCTTTGAGTGCCTAGGACTGAAATGAAACTTGGTGAGCATCCTACACAAACGAATGCTCCACAATGCGGGTTTCACATGCCACCAACTCCACATTCCACAGGCAACTTCAGCGCCACAGCCGTTTTCAGATAGCCCCTCAATGCAAAGGCTCTAGACGCAAATATTTGTGTGAGAGCTAATTCAATCAAGGAAACACTGCATGTTGCGTGAAGGGCATATTGAAGAAGGATCAGCCGAGTGGTTCTTGTGGGAGAACAACTCCATTTGGCTCACTAACTTCTCACACACCATCAGGCTTCCAAGCAGCTCTCAAGGAAACTCAGTTTTCACACTCTATGCTTAGTGCCCTTTGAGTGCCTAGGACTGAAATGAAACTTGGTGAGCATCCCACACAAACGAATGCTCCACATGCGGGTTTCACATGCCACCAACTCCACATTCACAGGCAACTTCAGCGCCACAGCCGTTTTCACATAGCCCTCAATGCAAAGGCTCTAGAGGCAAATATTGGTGTGAGAGCTAATTCAATCAAGGAAACACTGCATGTTGGTGAAGGGCATATTGAAGAAGGATCAGCCGAGTGGTTCTTGTGGGAGAACAACTCCATTTGGCTCACTAACTTCACACACCATCAGGCTTCCAAGCAGCTTTCAAGGAAACTCAGTTTTCACACTCTATTCTTAGTGCCTTTTCAGTGCATTATCTAGGAATGAACCTGGTAGAGCATCCCACACAAATGGATGCTCCACATGCGGGTTTCACATGCCACCAACTCCACATTCACAGGCAACTTCAGCGCCACAGCCGTTTACAGATAGCCCTCAATGCAAAGGCTCTAGACGCAAATATTGGTGTGAGAGCTAATTCAATCAAGGAAACACTGCATGTTGGTGAAGGGCATATTGAAGAAGGATCAGCCGAGTGGTTCTTGTGGGAGAACAACTCCATTTGGCTCACTGACTTCACACACCATCAGGCTTCCAAGCATCTCTCAAGGAAACTCAGTTTTCACACTCTATGCTTAGTGTGTTTTGAGTGCCTAGGACTGAAACGAAGCTTGGTGAGCATCCCACACAAACGAATGCTCCACATGCGGGTTTCACATGCCACCAACTCCACATTCACAGGCAACTTCAGCGCCACAGCCGTTTTCAGATAGCCCTCAATGCAAAGGCTCTAGACGCAAATATTGGTGTGAGAGCTAATTCAATCAAGGAAACACTGCATGTTGGTGAAGGGCATATTGAAGAAGGATCAGCCGAGTGGTTCTTGTGGGAGAACAACTCCATTTGGCTCACTGACTTCACACACCATCAGGCTTCCAAGCAGCTCTCGAGGAAACTCAGTTTTCACACTCTATGCTTAGTGTGTTTTGAGTGCCTAGGACTGAAATGAAGCTTGGTGAGCATCCCACACAAACGAATGCTGCACATGCGGGTTTCACATGCCACCAACTCCACATTCACAGGCAACTTCAGCGCCACAGCCGTTTTCAGATAGCCCTCAATGCAAAGGCTCTAGACGCAAATATTGGTGTGAGAGCTAATTCAATCAAGGAAACACTGCATGTTGGGGAAGGGCATATTGAAGAAGGATCAGCCGAGTGGTTCTTGTGGGAGAACAACTCCATTTGGCTCACTAACTTCACACACCATCAGGCTTCCAAGCATCTCTCAAGGAAACTCAGTTTTCACACTCTATGCTTAGTGCCCTTTGAGTGCCTAGGACTGAAACGAAGCTTGGTGAGCATCCCACACAAACGAATGCTCCACATGCGGGTTTCACATGCCACCAACTCCACATTCACAGGCAACTTCAGCGCCACAGCCGTTTTCAGATAGCCCTCAATGCAAAGGCTCTAGACGCAAATATTGGTGTGAGAGCTAATTCAATCAAGGAAACACTGCATGTTGGCGAAGGGCATATTGAAGAAGGATCAGCCGAGTGGTTCTTGTGGGAGAACAACTCCATTTGGCTCACTAACTTCACACACCATCAGGCTTCCAGCAGCTCTCAAGTCTACTCTGTTTTTACACTCTATGCTTAGTGCCCTTTGAGTGCATTATCTAGGAATGAACCTGGTAGAGCATCCCACACAAATGGATGCTCCACATGCGGGTTTCACATGCCACCAACTCCACATTCACAGGCAACTTCAGCGCCTCAGCCGTTTTCAGATAGCCCTCAATGCAAAGGCTCTAGACGCAAATATTGGTGTGAGAGCTAATTCAATCAAGGAAACACTGCATGTTGGTGAAGGGCATATTGAAGAAGGATCAGCCGAGTGGTTCTTGTGGGAGAACAACTCCATTTGGCTCACTAACTTCACACACCATCAGGCTTCCAAGCAGCTCTCAAGGATACTCAGTTTTGACACTCTATGCTTAGTGCCCTTTGAGTGCCTAGGACTGAAATGAAACTTGGTGAGCATCCCACACAAACGAATGCTCCACATGCGGGTTTCACATGCCACCAACTCCACATTCACAGGCAACTTCAGCGCCACAGCCGTTTTCACATAGCCCTCAATGCAAAGGCTCTAGAGGCAAATATTGGTGTGAGAGCTAATTCAATCAAGGAAACACTGCATGTTGGTGAAGGGCATATTGAAGAAGGATCAGCCGAGTGGTTCTTGTGGGGGAACAACTCCATTTGGCTCACTAACTTCACACACCATCAGGCTTCCAAGCAGCTCTCAAGGAAACTCAGTTTTCACACTCTATGCTTAGTGCCCTTTGAGTGCCTAGGACTGAAATGAAACTTGGTGAGCATCCCACACAAACGAATGCTCCACATGCGGGTTTCACATGCCACCAACTCCACATTCACAGGCAACTTCAGCGCCACAGCCGTTTTCAGATAGCCCTCAATGCAAAGGCTCTAGACGCAAATATTGGTGTGAGAGCTAATTCAATCAAGGAAACACTGCATGTTGGTGAAGGGCATATTGAAGAAGGATCAGCCGAGTGGTTCTTGTGGGAGAACAACTCCATTTGGCTCACTAACTTCACACACCATCAGGCTTCCAAGCAGCTCTCAAGGAAACTCAGTTTTCACACTCTATGCTTAGTGCCCTTTGAGTGCCTAGGACTGAAATGAAACTTGGTGAGCATCCCACACAAACGAATGCTCCACATGCGGGTTTCACATGCCACCAACTCCACATTCACAGGCAACTTCAGCGCCACAGCCGTTTTCAGATAGCCCTCAATGCAAAGGCTCTAGACGCAAATATTGGTGTGAGAGCTAATTCAATCAAGGAAACACTGCATGTTGGTGAAGGGCATATTGAAGAAGGATCAGCCGAGTGGTTCTTGTGGGAGAACAACTCCATTTGGCTCACTAACTTCACACACCATCAGGCTTCCAAGCAGCTCTCAAGGAAACTCAGTTTTCACACTCTATGCTTAGTGCCCTTTGAGTGCCTAGGACTGAAATGAAACTTGGTGAGCATCCCACACAAACGAATGCTCCACATGCGGGTTTCACATGCCACCAACTCCACATTCACAGGCAACTTCAGCGCCACAGCCGTTTTCACATAGCCCTCAATGCAAAGGCTCTAGAGGCAAATATTGGTGTGAGAGCTAATTCAATCAAGGAAACACTGCATGTTGGTGAAGGGCATATTGAAGAAGGATCAGCCGAGTGGTTCTTGTGGGAGAACAACTCCATTTGGCTCACTAACTTCACACACCATCAGGCTTCCAAGCAGCTTTCAAGGAAACTCAGTTTTCACACTCTATTCTTAGTGCACTTTCAGTGCATTATCTAGGAATGAACCTGGTAGAGCATCCCACACAAATGGATGCTCCACATGCGGGTTTCACATGCCACCAACTCCACATTCACAGGCAACTTCAGCGCCACAGCCGTTTACAGATAGCCCTCAATGCAAAGGCTCTAGACGCAAATATTGGTGTGAGAGCTAATTCAATCAAGGAAACACTGCATGTTGGTGAAGGGCATATTGAAGAAGGATCAGCCGAGTGGTTCTTGTGGGAGAACAACTCCATTTGGCTCACTGACTTCACACACCATCAGGCTTCCAAGCAGCTCTCAAGGAAACTCAGTTTTCACACTCTATGCTTAGTGTGTTTTGAGTGCCTAGGACTGAAATGAAGCTTGGTGAGCATATCACACAAACGAATGCTGCACATGCGGGTTTCACATGCCACCAACTCCACATTCACAGGCAACTTCAGCGCCACAGCCGTTTTCAGATAGCCCTCAATGCAAAGGCTCTAGACGCAAATATTGGTGTGAGAGCTAATTCAATCAAGGAAACACTGCATGTTGGGGAAGGGCATATTGAAGAAGGATCAGCCGAGTGGTTCTTGTGGGAGAACAACTCCATTTGGCTCACTAACTTCACACACCATCAGGCTTCCAAGCATCTCTCAAGGAAACTCAGTTTTCACACTCTATGCTTAGTGCCCTTTGAGTGCCTAGGACTGAAACGAAGCTTGGTGAGCATCCCACACAAACGAATGCTCCACATGCGGGTTTCACATGCCACCAACTCCACATTCACAGGCAACTTCAGCGCCACAGCCGTTTTCAGATAGCCCTCAATGCAAAGGCTCTAGACGCAAATATTGGTGTGAGAGCTAATTCAATCAAGGAAACACTGCATGTTGGCGAAGGGCATATTGAAGAAGGATCAGCCGAGTGCTTCTTGTGGGAGAACAACTCCATTTGGCTCACTAACTTCACACACCATCAGGCTTCCAGCAGCTCTCAAGGAAACTCAGTTTTTACACTCTATGCTTAGTGCCCTTTGAGTGCATTATCTAGGAATGAACCTGGTAGAGCATCCCACACAAATGGATGCTCCACATGCGGGTTTCACATGCCACCAACTCCACATTCACAGGCAACTTCAGCGCCACAGCCGTTTTCAGATAGCCCTCAATGCAAAGGCTCTAGACGCAAATATTGGTGTGAGAGCTAATTCAATCAAGGAAACACTGCATGTTGGTGAATGGCATATTGAAGAAGGATCAGCCAAGTGGTTCTTGTGGGAGAACAACTCCATTTGGCTCACTGACTTCACACACCATCAGGCTTCCAAGCAGCTCTCAAGGAAACTCAGTTTTCACACTCTATGCTTAGTGTGTTTTGAGTGCCTAGGACTGAAATGAAGCTTGGTGAGCATCCCACACAAACGAATGCTCCACATGCGGGTTTCACATGCCACCAACTCCACATTCACAGGCAACTTCAGCGCCACAGCCGTTTTCAGATAGCCCTCAATGCAAAGGCTCTAGACGCAAATATTGGTGTGAGAGCTAATTCAATCAAGGAAACACTGCATGTTGGTGAAGGGCATATTGAAGAAGGATCAGCCGAGTGGTTCTTGTGGGAGAACAACTCCATTTGGCTCACTAACTTCACACACCATCAGGCTTCCAAGCAGCTCTCATGGAAACTCAGTTTTCACACTCTATGCTTAGTGCCCTTTGAGTGCCTAGGACTGAAACGAAGCTTGGTGAGCATCCCACACAAACGAATGCTCCACATGCGGGTTTCACATGCCACCAACTCCACATTCACAGGCAACTTCAGCGCCACAGCCGTTTTCAGATAGCCCTCAATGCAAAGGCTCTAGACGCAAATATTGGTGTGAGAGCTAATTCAATCAAGGAAACACTGCATGTTGGTGAAGGGCATATTGAAGAAGGATCAGCCGAGTGGTTCTTGTGGGAGAACAACTCCATTTGGCTCACTAACTTCACACACCATCAGGCTTCCAAGCAGCTCTCAAGCAAACTCAGTTTTGACACTCTATGCTTAGTGCCCTTTGAGTGCCTAGGACTGAAATGAAACTTGGTGAGCATCCCACACAAACGAATGCTCCACATGCGGGTTTCACATGCCACCAACTCCACATTCACAGGCATCTTCAGCGCCACAGCCGTTTTCAGATAGCCCTCAATGCAAAGGCTCTAGAGGCAAATATTGGTGTGAGAGCTAATTCAATCAAGGAAACACTGCATGTTGGGGAAGGGCATATTGAAGAAGGATCAGCCGAGTGGTTCTTGTGGGAGAACAACTCCATTTGGCTCACTAACTTCACACACCATCAGGCTTCCAAGCAGCTCTCAAGGAAACTCAGTTTTCACACTCTATGCTTAGTGCCCTTTGAGTGCCTAGGACTGAAATGAAACTTGGTGAGCATCCCACACAAACGAATGCTCCACATGCGGGTTTCACATGCCACCAACTCCACATTCACAGGCAACTTCAGCGCCACAGCCGTTTTCAGATAGCCCTCAATGCAAAGGCTCTAGACGCAAATATTGGTGTGAGAGCTAATTCAATCAAGGAAACACTGCATGTTGGTGAAGGGCATATTGAAGAAGGATCAGCCGAGTGGTTCTTGTGGGAGAACAACTCCATTTGGCTCACTAACTTCACACACCATCAGCCTTCCAAGCAGCTCTCAAGGAAACTCAGTTTTCACACTCTATGCTTAGTGCCCTTTGAGTGCCTAGGACTGAAATGAAACTTGGTGAGCATCCCACACAAACGAATGCTCCACATGCGGGTTTCACATGCCACCAACTCCACATTCACAGGCAACTTCAGCGCCACAGCCGTTTTCAGATTACCCTCAATGCAAAGGCTCTAGACGCAAATATTGGTGTGAGAGCTAATTCAATCAAGGAAACACTGCATGTTGGTGAAGGGCATATTGAAGAAGGATCAGCCGAGTGGTTCTTGTGGGAGAACAACTCCATTTGGCTCACTAACTTCACACACCATCAGGCTTCCAAGCAGCTCTCAAGGAAACTCAGTTTTCACACTCTATGCTTAGTGCCCTTTGAGTGCCTAGGACTGAAATGAAACTTGGTGAGCATCCCACACAAACGAATGCTCCACATGCGGGTTTCACATGCCACCAACTCCACATTCACAGGCAACTTCAGCGCCACAGCCGTTTTCAGATAGCCCTCAATGCAAAGGCTCTAGACGCAAATATTGGTGTGAGAGCTAATTCAATCAAGGAAACACTGCATGTTCGTGAAGGGCATATTGAAGAAGGATCAGCCGAGTGGTTCTTGTGGGAGAACAACTCCATTTGGCTCACTAACTTCACACACCATCAGGCTTCCAAGCAGCTTTCAAGGAAACTCAGTTTTCACACTCTATTCTTAGTGCCCTTTCAGTGCATTATCTAGGAATGAACCTGGTAGAGCATCCCACACAAATGGATGCTCCACATGCGGGTTTCACATGCCACCAACTCCACATTCACAGGCAACTTCAGCGCCACAGCCGTTTACAGATAGCCCTCAATGCAAAGGCTCTAGACGCAAATATTGGTGTGAGAGCTAATTCAATCAAGGAAACACTGCATGTTGGTGAAGGGCATATTGAAGAAGGATCAGCCGAGTGGTTCTTGTGGGAGAACAACTCCATTTGGCTCACTGACTTCACACACCATCAGGCTTCCAAGCATCTCTCAAGGAAACTCAGTTTTCACACTCTATGCTTAGTGTGTTTTGAGTGCCTAGGACTGAAACGAAGCTTGGTGAGCATCCCACACAAACGAATGCTCCACATGCGGGTTTCACATGCCACCAACTCCACATTCACAGGCAACTTCAGCGCCACAGCCGTTTTCAGATAGCCCTCAATGCAAAGGCTCTAGACGCAAATATTGTTGTGAGAGCTAATTCAATCAAGGAAACACTGCATGTTGGTGAAGGGCATATTGAAGAAGGATCAGCCGAGTGGTTCTTGTGGGAGAACAACTCCATTTGGCTCACTGACTTCACACACCATCAGGCTTCCAAGCAGCTCTCAAGGAAACTCAGTTTTCACACTCTATGCTTAGTGCCCTTTGAGTGCCTAGGACTGAAATGAAGCTTGGTGAGCATCCCACACAAACGAATGCTGCACATGCGGGTTTCACATGCCACCAACTCCACATTCACAGGCAACTTCAGCGCCACAGCCGTTTTCACATAGCCCTCAATGCAAAGGCTCTAGACGCAAATATTGGTGTGAGAGCTAATTCAATCAAGGAAACACTGCATGTTGGGGAAGGGCATATTGAAGAAGGATCAGCCGAGTGGTTCTTGTGGGAGAACAACTCCATTTGGCTCACTAACTTCACACACCATCAGGCTTCCAGCAGCTCTCAAGTCTACTCAGTTTTTACACTCTATGCTTAGTGCCCTTTGAGTGCATTATCTAGGAATGAACCTGGTAGAGCATCCCACACAAATGGATGCTCCACATGCGGGTTTCACATGCCACCAACTCCACATTCACAGGCAACTTCAGCGCCACAGCCGTTTTCAGATAGCCCTCAATGCAAAGGCTCTAGACGCAAATATTGGTGTGAGAGCTAATTCAATCAAGGAAACACTGCATGTTGGTGAAGGGCATATTGAAGAAGGATCAGCCGAGTGGTTCTTGTGGGAGAACAACTCCATTTGGCTCACTGACTTCACACACCATCAGGCTTCCAAGCAGCTCTCAAGGAAACTCAGTTTTCACACTCTATGCTTAGTGTGTTTTGAGTGCCTAGGGCTGAAATGAAGCTTGGTGAGCATCCCACACAAACGAATGCTCCACATGCGGGTTTCACATGCCACCAACTCCACATTCACAGGCAACTTCAGCGCCACAGCCGTTTTCAGATAGCCCTCAATGCAAAGGCTCTAGACGCAAATATTGGTGTGAGAGCTAATTCAATCAAGGAAACACTGCATGTTGGTGAAGGGCATATTGAAGAAGGATCAGCCGAGTGGTTCTTGTGGGAGAACAACTCCATTTGGCTCACTAACTTCACACACCATCAGGCTTCCAAGCAGCTCTCATGGAAACTCAGTTTTCACACTCTATGCTTAGTGCCCTTTGAGTGCCTAGGACTGAAACGAAGCTTGGTGAGCATCCCACACAAACGAATGCTCCACATGCGGGTTTCACATGCCACCAACTCCACATTCACAGGCAACTTCAGCGCCACAGCCGTTTTCAGATAGCCCTCAATGCAAAGGCTCTAGACGCAAATATTGGTGTGAGAGCTAATTCAATCAAGGAAACACTGCATGTTGGTGAAGGGCATATTGAAGAAGGATCAACCGAGTGGTTCTTGTGGGAGAACAACTCCATTTGGCTCACTAATTTCACACACCATCAGGCTTCCAAGCAGCTCTCAAGGAAACTCAGTTTTCACACTCTATGCTTAGTGCCCTTTGAGTGCATTTTCTAGGAATGAACCTGGTAGAGCATCCCACACAAACGAATGCTCCACATGCGGGTTTCACATGCCACCAACTCCACATTCACAGGCAACTTCAGCGCCACAGCCGTTTTCAGATAGCCCTCAATGCAAAGGCTCTAGAGGCAAATATTTGTGTGAGAGCTAATTCAATCAAGGAAACACTGCATGTTGGTGAAGGGCATATTGAAGAAGGATCAGCCGAGTGGTTCTTGTGGGAGAACAACTCCATTTGGCTCACTAACTTCACACACCATCAGGCTTCCAAGCAGCTCTCAAGGAAACTCAGTTTTCACACTCTATGCTTAGTGCCCTTTGAGTGCATTTTCTAGGAATGAACCTGGTAGAGCATCCCACACAAACGAATGCTCCACATGCGGGTTTCACATGCCACCAACTCCACATTCACAGGCAACTTCAGTGCCACAGCCGTTTTCAGATAGCCCTCAATGCAAAGGCTCTAGACGCAAATATTGGTGTGAGAGCTAATTCAATCAAGGAAACACTGCATGTTGGTGAAGGGCATATTGAAGAAGGATCAACCGAGTGGTTCTTGTGGGAGATCAACTCCATTTGGCTCACTAATTTCACACACCATCAGGCTTCCAAGCAGCTCTCAAGGAAACTCAGTTTTCACACTATATGCTTAGTGAACTTTGAGTGCATTATCTAGGAATGAACCTGGTAGAGCATCCCACACAAACGAATGCTCCACATGCGGGTTTCACATGCCACCAACTCCACATTCACAGGCATCTTCAGCGCCACAGCCATTTTCAGATAGCCCTCAATGCAAAGGCTCTAGACGCAAATATTGGTGTGAGAGCTAATTCAATCAAGGAAACACTGCATGTTGTTGAAGGGCATATTGAAGAAGGATCAGCCGAGTGGTTCTTGTGGGAGAACAACTCCATTTGGCTCACTAACTTCACACACCATCAGGCTTCCAAGCAGCTCTCAAGGAAACTCAGTTTTCACACTCTATGCTTAGTGCCCTTTGAGTGCCTAGGCCTAGGAATGAACCTGGTAGAGCATCCCACACAAACGAATGCTCAACATGCGGGTTTCACATGCCACCAACTCCACATTCACAGGCAACTTCAGTGCCACAGCCGTTTTCAGATAGCCCTCAATGCAAAGGCTCTAGACGCAAATATTGGTGTGAGAGCTAATTCAATCAAGGAAACACTGCATGTTGGTGAAGGGCATATTGAAGAAGGATCAACCGAGTGGTTCTTGTGGGAGAACAACTCCATTTGGCTCACTAACTTCACACACCATCAGGCTTCCAAGCAGCTCTCAAGGAAACTCAGTTTTCACACTCTATGCTTAGTGCCCTTTGAGTGCATTATCTAGGAATGAACCTGGTAGAGCATCCCACACAAACGAATGCTCCACATGCGGGTTTCACATGCCACCAACTCCACATTCACAGGCAATTTCAGCGCCACAGCCGTTTTCAGATAGCCCTCAATGCAAAGGCTCTAGACGCAAATATTGGTGTGAGAGCTAATTCAATCAAGGAAACACTGCATGTTGGTGAAGGGCATATTGAAGAAGGATCAGCCGAGTGGTTCTTGTGGGAGAACAACTCCATTTGGCTCACTAACTTCACACACCATCAGGCTCCCAAGCAGCTCTCAAGGAAACTCAGTTTACACAGTATATGCTTAGTGCCCTTTGAGTGCCTAGGACTGAAACGAAGCTGGTAGAGCATCCCACACAAACGAATGCTCCACATGCGGGTTTCACATGCCACCAACTCCACATTCACAGGCAACTTCAGCGCCACAGCCGTTTTCAGATAGCCCTCAATGCAAAGGCTCTAGACGCAAATATTGGTGTGAGAGCTAATTCAATCAAGGAAACAGTGCATGTTGGTGAAGGGCATATTGAAGAAGGATCAGCCGAGTGGTTCTTGTGGGAGAACAACTCCATTTGGCTCACTAACTTCACACACCATCAGGCTTCCAAGCAGCTCTCAAGGAAACTCAGGTTTCACACTCTATGCTTAGTGCTCTTTCAGTGCCTAGGACTGAAATGAGGCTTGGTGAGCATCCCACACAAACGAATGCTCCACATGCGGGTTTCACATGCCACCAACTCCACATTCACAGGCATCTTCAGCGCCACAGCCATTTTCAGATTACCCTCAATGCAAAGGCTCTAGACGCAAATATTGGTGTGAGAGCTAATTCAATCAAGGAAACACTGCATGTTGGTGAAGGGCATATTGAAGAAGGATCAGCCGAGTGGTTCTTGTGGGAGAACAACTCCATTTGGCTCACTAACTTCACAGACCATCAGGCTTCCAAGCAGCCCTAAACGAAACTCAGTTTTCACACTCTATGCTTAGTGCCCTTTGAGTGCATTTTCTAGGAATGAACCTGGTACAGCATCCCACACAAACGAATGCTCCACATGCGGGTTTCACATGCCACCAACTCCACATTCACAGGCAACTTCAGCGCCACAGCCGTTTTCACATAGCCCTCAATGCAAAGGCTCTAGACGCAAATATTGGTGTGAGAGCTAATTCAATCAAGGAAACACTGCATGTTGGTGAAGGGCATATTGAAGAAGGATCAGCCGAGTGGTTCTTGTGGGAGAACAACTCCCTTTGGCTCACTAACTTCACACACCATCAGGCTTCCAAGCAGCTCTCAAGGAAACTCAGTTTTCACACTCTATGCTTAGTGCCCTTTGAGTGCATTATCTAGGAATGAACCTGGTAGAGCATCCCACACAAACGAATGCTCCACATGCGGGTTTCACATGCCACCAACTCCACATTCACAGGCACCTTCAGCGCCACAGCCGTTTTCAGATAGCCCTCAATGCAAAGGCTCTAGACGCAAATATTGGTGTGAGAGCTAATTCAATCAAGGAAACACTGCATGTTGGTGAAGGGCATATTGAAGAAGGATCAGCCGAGTGGTTCTTGTGGGAGAACTACTCCATTTGGCTCACTAACTTCACACACCATCAGGCTTCCAAGCAGCTCTCAAGGAAACTCAGTTTTCACACTCTATGCTTAGTGCCCTTTGAGTGCCTAGGACTGAAATGAGGCTTGGTGAGCATCCCACACAAACGAATGCTCCACATGCGGGTTTCACATGCCACCAACTCCACATTCACAGGCATCTTCAGCGCCACAGCCGTTTTCAGATAGCCCTCAATGCAAAGGCTCTAGACGCAAATATTGGTGTGAGAGCTAATTCAATCAAGGAAACACTGCATGTTGGTGAAGGGCATATTGAAGAAGGATCAGCCGAGTGGTTCTTGTGGGAGAACAACTCCATTTGGCTCACTAACTTCACACACCATCAGGCTTCCAAGCAGCTCTCAAGGAAACTCAGTTTTCACACTCTATGCTTAGTGCCCTTTGAGTGCATTTTCTAGGAATGAACCTTTTAGAGCATCCCACACAAACGAATGCTCCACATGCGGGTTTCACATGCCACCAACTCCACATTCACAGGCAACTTCAATGCCACAGCCGTTTTCAGATAGCCCTCAATGCAAAGGCTGTAGACGCAAATATTGGTGTGAGAGCTAATTCAATCAAGGAAACACTGCATGTTGGTGAAGGGCATATTGAAGAAAGATCAGCCGAGTGGTTCTTGTGGGAGAACAACTCCATTTGGCTCACTAACTTCACACACCATCAGGCTTCCAAGCAGCTCTCAAGGAAACTGTTTTCACACTCTATGCTTAGTGCCCTTTGAGTGCATTATCTAGGAATGAACCTGGTAGAGCATCCCACACAAACGAATGCTCCACATGCGGGTTTCACATGCCACCAACTCCACATTCACAGGCATCTTCAGCGCCACAGCCGTTTTCAGATAGCCCTCAATGCAAAGGCTCTAGAATCAAATATTGGTGTGAGAGCTAATTCAATCAAGGAAACACTGCATGTTGGTGAAGGGCATATTGAAGAAGGATCAGCCGAGTGGTTCTTGTGGGAGAACAACTCCATTTGGCTCACTAACTTCACACACCATCAGGCTTCCAAGCAGCTCTCAAGGAAACTCAGTTTTCACACTCTATGCTTAGTGCCCTTTGAGTGCCTAGGACTGAAATGAGGCTTGGTAGAGCATCCCACACAAACGAATGCTCCACATGCGGGTTTCACATGCCACCAACTCCACATTCACAGGCATCTTCAGCGCCACAGCCGTTTTCACATAGCCCTCAATGCAAAGGCTCTAGACGCAAATATTGGTGTGAGAGCTAATTCAATCAAGGAAACACTGCATGTTGGTGAAGGGCATATTGAAGAAGGATCAGCCGAGTGGTTCTTGTGGGAGAACAACTCCACTTGGCTCACTAACATCACACACCATCAGGCTTCCAAGCAGCTCTCAAGGAAACTCAGTTTTCACACTCTATGCTTAGTGCCCTTTGAGTGCCTAGGACTGAAATGAAACTTGGTGAGCATCCCACACAAACGAATGCTCCACATACGGGTTTCACATGCCACCAACTCCACATTCACAGGCATCTTCAGCGCCACAGCCATTTTCAGATAGCCCTCAATGCAAAGGCTCTAGACGCAAATATTGGTGTGAGAGCTAATTCAATCAAGGAAACACTGCATGTTGGTGAAGGGCATATTGAAGAAGGATCAGCCGAGTGGTTCTTGTGGGAGAACAACTCCATTTGGCTCACTAACTTCACCCACCATCAGGCTTCCAAGCAGTTCTCGAGGAAACTCAGTTTTCACACTCTATGCTTAGTGCCCTTTGAGTGCATTATCTAGGAATGAACCTGGTAGAACATCCCACACAAACGAATGCTCCACATGCGGGTTCACATGCCACCAACTCCACATTCACCAGGCAACTTCAGCGCCACAGCCGTTTTCAGATAGCCCTCAATGCAAAGGCTCTAGACGCAAATATTGGTGTGAGAGCTAATTCAATCAAGGAAACACTGCATGTTGGTGAAGGGCATATTGAAGAAGGATCAGCCGAGTGCTTCTTGTGGGAGAACAACTCCATTTGGCTCACTAACTTCACACACCATCAGGCTTCCAAGCAGCTCTCAAGCAAACTCAGTTTTCACACTCTATGCTTAGTGCCCTTTGAGTGCATTATGTAGGAATGAACCTGGTAGAGCAGTCCCACACAAACGAATGCTCCACATGCGGGGGTTTCACATGCCACCAACTCCACATTCACAGGCAACTTCAGCGCCACAGCTGTTTTCAGATAGCCCTCAATGCAAAGGCTCTAGACGCAATATTGGTGTGAGAGCTAATTCAATCAAGGAAACACTGCATGTTGGTGAAGGGCATATTGAAGAAGGATCAGCCGAGTGGTTCTTGTGGGAGAACAACTCCATTTGGCTCACTAACTTCACACACCGTCAGGCTTCCAAGCAGCTCTCAAGGAAACTCAGTTTTCACACTCTATGCTTAGTGCCCTTTGAGTGCCTAGAACTGAAACGAGCTTGGTGAGCATCCCACACAAACGAATGCTCCACATGCGGGTTTCACATGCCACCAACTCCACATTCACAGGCAACTTCAGCGCCACAGCCGTTTTCACATAGCCCTCAATGCAAAGGCTCTAGACGCAAATATTGGTGTGAGAGCTAATTCAATCAAGAAACACTGCATGTTGGTGAAGGGCAAATTGAAGAAGGATCAGCCGAGTGCTTCTTGTGGAGAACAACTCCATTTTGGCTCACTAACTTCACACACCATCAGGCTTCCAAGCAGCTCTCAAGCAAACTCAGTTTTCACACTCTATGCTTAGTGCCCTTGAGTGCATTATGTAGAATGAACCTGGTAGAGCATCCACACAACGAATGCTCCCACATGCGGTTTCACATGCCACCAACTCCACATTCACAGGCAACTTCAGCGCCACAGCTGTTTTCAGATAGCCCTCAATGCAAAGGCTCTAGACGCAAATATTGGTGTGAGAGCTAATTCAATCAAGGAAACACTGCATGTTGGTGAAGGGCATATGAAGAGGGATCAGCCGAGTGGTTCTTGTGGGAGAACAACTCCATTTGGCTCACTAACTTCACACACCATCAGGCTTCCAAGCAGCTCTCGAGGAAACTCAGTTTTCACACTCTATGCTTAGTGCCCTTTGAGTGCCTAGAACTGAAACGAAGCTTGGTGAGCATCCCACACAAACGAATGCTCCACATGCGGGTTTCACATGCCACCAACTCCACATTCACAGGCAACTTCAGCGCACAGCGTTTTCACATAGCCCTCAATGCAAAGGCTCTAGACGCAAATATTGGTGTGAGAGCTAATTCAATCAAGGAAAACACTGGCATGTTGGTGAAGGGCAAATTGAAGAAGGATCAGCCGAGTGCTTCTTGTGGGAGAACAACTCCATTTGGCTCATTAACTTCACACACTGTCAGGCTTCCAAGCAGCTCTCAAGGAAACTCAGTTTTCACACTCTATGCTTAGTGCCCTTTGAGTGCCTAGGACTGAAATGAAATTTGGTGAGCATCCCACACAAACGAATGCTCCACATGCGGGTTTCACATGCCACCAACTCCACATTCACAGGCAACTTCAGTGCCACAGCCGTTTTCAGATAGCCCTCAATGCAAAGGCTCTAGACGCAAATATTGGTGTGAGAGCTAATTCAATCAAGGCAACACTGCATGTTGGTGAAGGGCATATTGAAGAAGGATCAGCCGAGTGGTTCTTGTGGAAGAACAACTCCATTTGGCTCACTAACTTCACACACCATCAGGCTTCCAAGCAGCTCTCAAGGAAACTCAGTTTTCACACTCTATGCTTAGTGCCCTTTGAGTGCCTAGACTGAAATGAAACTTGGTGAGGCATCCCACACAAACGAATGCTCCTCATGCGGGTTTCAACATGCCACCAACTCCACATTCACAGGCATCTTCAGCGCCACAGCCATTTTCAGATAGCCCTCAATGCAAAGGCTCTAGACGCAAATATTGGTGTGAGAGCTAATTCAATCAAGGCAACACTGCATGTTGGTGAAGGGCATATTGAAGAAGGATCAGCCGAGTGGTTCCTGCGGCAGAACAACTCCATTTGGCTCACTAACTTCACACACCATCAGGCTTCCAAGCAGCTCTCAAGAAAAACTCAGTTTTCACACTCTATGCTTAGTGCCCTTTGAGTGCATTTCTAGGAATGAACCTGGTAGAGCATCCCACACAAACGAATGCTCCACATGCGGTTTCACATGCCACCAATTCCACATTCACAGGCAACTTCAGTGCCACAGCCGTTTTCAGATAGCCCTCAATGCAAAGGCTCTAGACGCAAATATTGGTGTGAGAGCTAATTCAATCAAGGAAACACTGCATGTTGGTGAAAGGGCATATTGAAGAAGGATCAGCCGAGTGGTTCTTGTGGGAGAACAACTCCATTTGGCTCACTAACTTCACACACCATCAGGCTTCCAAGCAGCTCTCAAGCAAACTCAGTTTTCAGCACTCTATGCTTAGTGCCCTTTGAGTGCATTATGTAGGAATGAACCTTGTAGAGCATCCCACACAAACGAATGCTCCACATGCGGGTTTCACATGCCACCAACTCCACATTCACAGGCAACTTCAGCGCCACAGCCGTTTCAGATAGCCCTCAATGCAAAGGCTCTAGACGCAAATATTGGTGTGAGAGCTAATTCAATCAAGGAAACACTGCATGTTGGTGAAGGGCATAGGGCATATTGAAGAAGGATCAGCCGAGTGGTTCTTGTGGGAGAACAACTCCCTTTGGCTCACTAACTTCACACACCATCAGGCTTCCAAGCAGCTCTCAAGGAAACTCAGTTTTCACACTCTATGCTTAGTGCCCTTTGAGTGCCTAGAACTGAAACGAAGCTTGGTGAGCATCCCACACAAACGAATGCTCCACATGCGGGGTTTCACATGCCACCAACTCCACATTCACAGGCAACTTCAGCGCCACAGCCGTTTTCACATAGCCCTCAATGCAAAGGCTCTAGACGCAAATATTGGTGTGAGAGCTAATTCAATCAAGGAAACAGTGCATGTTGGGTGAAGGGCAAATTGAAGAAGGATCAGCCGAGTGCTTCTTGTGGGAGAACAACTCCATTTGGCTCACTAACTTCACACACCGTCAGGCTTCCAAGCAGCTCTCATGGAAACTCAGGTTTCACACTCTATGCTTAGTGCCCTTTGAGTGCCTAGGACTGAAATGAAATTTGGTGAGCATCCCACACAAACGAATGCTCCACATGCGGGTTTCACATGCCACCAACTCCACATTCTCAGGCAACTTCAGTGCCACAGCCGTTTTCAGATAGCCCTCAATGCAAAGGCTCTAGACGCAAATATTGGTGTGAGAGCTAATTCAATCAAGGCAACACTGCATGTTGGTGAAGGGCATATTGAAGAAGGATCAGCCGAGTGGTTCTTGTGGGAGAACAACTCCATTTGGCTCACTAACTTCACACACCATCAGGCTTCCAAGCAGCTCTCAAGGAAACTCAGTTTTCACACTCTATGCTTAGTGCCCTTTGAGTGCATTATCTAGGAAAGAACCTGGTAGAGCATCCCACACAAACGAATGCTCCACATGCGGGTTTCACATGCCACCAACTCCACATTCACAGGCAACTTCAGCGCCACAGCCGTTTTCAGATAGCCCTCAATGCAAAGGCTCTAGACGCAAATATTTGTGTGAGAGCTAATTCAATCAAGGAAACACTGCATGTTGGTGAAGGGCATATTGAAGAAGGATCAGCCGAGTGGTTCTTGTGGGAGAACAACTCCATTTGGCTCACTAACTTCACACACCATCAGGCTTCCAAGCAGCTCTCAAGCAAATTCAGTTTTCACACTCTATGCTTAGTGTGTTTTGAGTGCATTATCTAGGAATGAACCTGGTAGAGCATCCCACACAAACGAATGCTCCACATGCGGGATTCACATGCCACCAACTCCACATTCACAGGCAACTTCAGCGCCACAGCCGTTTTCAGATAGCCCTCAATGCAAAGGCTCTAGACGCAATTATTGGTGTGAGAGCTAATTCAATCAAGGAAACACTGCATGTTGGCGATGGCCATATTGAAGAAGGATCAGCCGATTGGTTCTTGTGGGAGAACAACTCCATTTGGCTCACTAACTTCACACACCATCAGGCTTCCAAGCAGCTCTCAAGGAAACTCAGTTTTCACACTCTATGCTTAGTGCCCTTTGAGTGTCTAGAAGTGAAACGAAGCTTGGTGAGCATCCCACACAAACGAATGCTCCACATGCGGGTTTCACATGCCACCAACTCCACATTCACAGGATACTTCAGCGCCACAGCCGTTTTCAGATAGCCCTCAATGCAAAGGCTCTAGACACAAATATTGGTGTGAGAGCTAATTCAATCAGGGAAACAGTGCATGTTGGTGAAGGGCATATTGAAGAAGGATCAGCCGAGTGGTTCTTGTGGGAGAACAACTCCATTTGGCTCACTAACTTCACACACCATCAGGCTTCCAAGCAGCTCTCAAGGAACCTCAGTTTTCACACTCTATGCTTAGTGACCTTTGAGTGCCTAGGACTGAAACGAAGCTTGGTGAGCATCCCACACAAACGAATGCTCCACATGCGGGTTTCACATGCCACCAACTCCACATTCACAGGCATCTTCAGCGCCACAGGCCATTTTCAGATAGCCCTCAATGCAAAGGCTCTAGACGCAAATATTGGTGTGAGAGCTAATTCAATCAAGGAAACACTGCATGTTGGTGAAGGGCATATTGAAGAAGGATCAGCCGAGTGGTTCTTGTGGGAGAACAACTCCCTTTGGCTCACTATCTTCACACACCATCAGGCTTCCAAGCAGCTCTCATGGAAACTCAGGTTTCACACTATATGCTTAGTGCCCTTTGAGTGCCTAGGACTGAAACGAAGCTTGGTGAGCATCCCACACAAACGAATGCTCCACATGCGGGTTTCACATGCCACCAACTCCCACATTCACAGGCAACTTCAGCGCCACAGCCGTTTTCAGATAGCCCTCAATGCAAAGGCTCTAGACGCAAATATTGGTGTGAGAGCTAATTCAATCAAGGAAACACTGCATGTTGGTGAAGGGCATATTGAAGAAGGATCAGCCGAGTGCTTCTTGTGGGAGAACAACTCCATTTGGCTCACTAACTTCACACACCATCAGGCTTCCAAGCATCTCTCAAGGAAACTCAGTTTTCACACTCTATGCTTAGTGCCCTTTGAGTGCCTAGGACTGAAACGAAGCTTGGTGAGCATCCCACACAAACGAATGCTCCACATGCGGGTTTCACATGCCACCAACTCCACATTCACAGGCAACTTCAGTGCACAGCCGTTTTCAGATAGCCCTCAATGCAAAGGCTCTAGACGCAAATATTGGTGTGAGAGCTAATTCAATCAAGGAAACACTGCATGTTGGTGAAGGGCATATTGAAGAAGGATCAGCCGAGTGGTTCTTGTGGGAGAACAACTCCATTTGGCTCACTAACTTCACACACCATCAGGCTTCCAAGCAGCTCTCAAGCAAATTCAGTTTTCACACTCTATGCTTAGTGCCCTTTGAGTGCATTATCTAGGAATGAAACCTGGTAGAGCATCCCACACAAACGAATGCTCCACATGCGGGTTTCACATGCCACCAGTTCAACATTCACAGGCAACTTCAGCGCCACAGCCGTTTTCAGATAGCCCTCAATGCAAAGGCTCTAGACGCAAATATTGGTGTGAGAGCTAATTCAATCAAGGAAACACTGCATGTTGGTGAAGGGCATATTGAAGAAGGATCAGCCGAGTGGTTCTTGTGGGAGAACAACTCCCTTTGGCTCACTAACTTCACACACCATCAGGCTTCCAAGCAGCTCTCAAGGGAAACTCAGTTTTCACACTCTATGCTTAGTGCCCTTTGAGTGCCTAGGACTGAAACGAAGCTTGGTGAGCATCCCACACAAACGAATGCTCCACATGCGGGTTTCACATGCCACCAACTCCACATTCACAGGCAACTTCAGCGCCACAGCCGTTTTCAGATAGCCCTCAATGCAAAGGCTCTAGACGCAAATATTGGTGTGAGAGCTAATTCAATCAAGGAAACACTGCATGTTGGTGATGGGCATATTGAAGAAGGATCAGCCGAGTGGTTCTTGTGGGAGAACAACTCCATTTGGCTCACTAACTTCACACACCATCAGGCTTCCAAGCAGCTCTCAAGGATACTCAGTTTCCACACTCTATGCTTAGTGCCCTTTGAGTGCATTATCTAGGAATCAACCTGGTAGAGCATCCCACACAAACGAATGCTCCACATGCGGGATTCACATGCCACCAACTCCACATTCACAGGCAACTTCAGCGCCACAGCCGTTTTCAGATAGCCCTCAATGCAAAGGCTCTAGACGCAATTATTGTTGTGAGAGCTAATTCAATCAAGGAAACACTGCATGTTGGCGATGGCCATATTGAAGAAGGATCAGCCGATTGGTTCTTGTGGGAGAACAACTCCATTTGGCTCACTAACTTCACACACCATCAGGCTTCCAAGCAGCTCTCAAGGAAACTCAGTTTTCACACTCTATGCTTAGTGCCCTTTGAGTGTCTAGAAGTGAAACGAAGCTTGGTGAGCATCCCACACAAACGAATGCTCCACATGCGGGTTTCACATGCCACCAACTCCACATTCACAGGATACTTCAGCGCCACAGCCGTTTTCAGATAGCCCTCAATGCAAAGGCTCTAGACACAAATATTGGTGTGAGAGCTAATTCAATCAGGGAAACAGTGCATGTTGGTGAAGGGCATATTGAAGAAGGATCAGCCGAGTGGTTCTTGTGGGAGAACAACTCCATTTGGCTCACTAACTTCACACACCATCAGGCTTCCAAGCAGCTCTCAAGGAACCTCAGTTTTCACACTCTATGCTTAGTGACCTTTGAGTGCCTAGGACTGAAACGAAGCTTGGTGAGCATCCCACACAAACGAATGCTCCACATGCGGGTTTCACATGCCACCAACTCCACATTCACAGGCATCTTCAGCGCCACAGCCATTTTCAGATAGCCCTCAATGCAAAGGCTCTAGACGCAAATATTGGTGTGAGAGCTAATTCAATCAAGGAAAACACTGCATGTTGGTGAAGGGCATATTGAAGAAGGATCAGCCGAGTGGTTCTTGTGGGAGAACAACTCCCTTTGGCTCACTATCTTCACACACCATCAGGCTTCCAAGCAGCTCTCATGGAAACTCAGGTTTCACACTATATGCTTAGTGCCCTTTGAGTGCCTAGGACTGAAACAAAGCTTGGTGAGCATCCCACACAAACGAATGCTCCACATGCGGGTTTCACATGCCACCAACTCCACATTCACAGGCAACTTCAGCGCCACAGCCGTTTCAGATAGCCCTCAATGCAAAGGCTCTAGACGCAAATATTGGTGTGAGAGCTAATTCAATCAAGGAAACACTGCATGTTGGGTGAAGGGCATATTGAAGAAGGATCAGCCGAGTGCTTCTTGTGGGAGAACAACTCCATTTGGCTCACTAACTTCACACACCATCAGGCTTCCAAGCAGCTCTCAAGCAAACTCAGTTTTCACACTCTATGCTTAGTGCCCTTTGAGTGCCTAGGACTGAAATGAAATTTGGTGAGCATCCCACACAAAAAACGACTGCTCCACATGCGGGTTTCACATGCCACCAACTCCTCATTCACAGGCAACTTCAGTGCCACAGCCGTTTTTAGATAGCCCTCAATGCAAAGGCTCTAGACGCAAATATTGGTGTGAGAGCTAATTCAATCAAGGCAACACTGCATGTTGGTGAAGGGCATATTGAAGAAGGATCAGCCGAGTGGTTCCTGTGGGAGAACAACTCCATTTGGCTCACTAACTTCTCACACCATCAGGCTTCCAAGCAGCTCTCAAGGAAACTCAGTTTTCACACTCTATGCTTAGTGACCTTTGAGTGCATTTTCTAGGAATGAACCTGGTAGAGCATCCCACACAAACGAATGCTCCACATGCGGGTTTCACATGCCACCAATTCCACATTCACAGGCAACTTCAGTGCCACAGCCGTTTTCAGATAGCCCTCAATGCAAAGGCTCTAGACGCAAATATTGGTGTGAGAGCTAATTCAATCAAGGAAACACTGCATGTTGGTGAAGGGCATATTGAAGAAGGATCAGCAGAGTGCTTCTTGTGGGAGAACAACTCCCTTTGGCTCACTAACTTCACACACCATCAGGCTTCCAAGCAGCTCTCAAGCAAACTCAGTTTTCACACTCTATGCTTAGTGCCCTTTGAGTGCCTAGGACTGAAACGAAGCTTGGTGAGCATCCCACACAAACGAATGCTCCACATGCGGGTTTCACATGCCACCAGTTCAACATTCATAGGCAACTTCAGCGCCACAGCCGTTTTCACATAGCCCTGAATGCAAAGGCTCTAGACGCAAATATTGGTGTGAGAGCTAATTCAATCAAGGAAACACTGCATGTTGGTGAAGGGCATATTGAAGAAGGATCAGCCGAGTGGTTCTTGTGGGAGAACAACTCCCTTTGGTTCACTAACTTCACACACCATCAGGCTTCCAAGCAGCTCTCAAGGAAACTCAGTTTTCACACTCTATGCTTAGTGCCCTTTGAGTGCCTAGGACTGAAACAAAGCTTGGTGAGCATCCCACACAAACGAATGCTCCACATGCGGGTTTCACATTCCACCAACTCCACATTCACAGGCAACTTCAGCGCCACAGCCGTTTTCAGATAGCCCTCAATGCAAAGGCTCTAGATGCAAATATTGGTGTGAGAGCTAATTCAATCAAGGAAACACTGCATGTTGGTGAAGGGCATATTGAAGAAGGATCAGCCGAGTGGTTCTTGTGGGAGAACAACTCCATTTGGCTCACTAACTTCACACACCATCAGGCTTCCAAGCAGCTCTCAAGCAAATTCAGTTTTCACACTCTATGCTTAGTGGCCCTTTGAGTGCATTATGTAGGAATGAACCTGGTAGAGCATCCCACACAAACGAATGCTCCACATGCGGGTTTCACATGCCACCAACTCCACATTCACAGGCAACTTCAGCGCCACAGCCGTTTTCAGATAGCCCTCATTGCAAAGGCTCTAGACGCAAATATTGGTGTGAGAGCTAATTCAATCAAGGAAACACTGCATGTTGGTGAAGGGCATATTGAAGAAGGATCAGCCGAGTGGTTCTTGTGGGAGAACAACTCCATTTGGCTCACTAACGTCACACACCATCAGGCTTCCAAGCAGCTCTCAAGGAAACTCAGTTTTCACACTCTATGCTTAGTGCCCTTTGAGTGCCTAGAACTGAAACGAAGCTTGGTGAGCATCCCACACAAACGAATGCTCCACATGCGGGTTTCACATGCCACCAACTCCACATTCACAGGCAACTTCAGCGCCACAGCCGTTTTCACATAGCCCTCAATGCAAAGGCTCTAGACGCAAATATTGGTGTGAGAGCTAATTCAATCAAGGAAACACTGCATGTTGGTGAAGGGCAAATTGAAGAAGGATCAGCCGAGTGGTTCTTGTGGGAGAACAACTACATTTGGCTCACTAACTT
>NW_026698259.1:0-39643 GCF_030435755.1 Ochotona princeps
GGCATATTGAAGAAGGATCAGCCGAGTGGTTTTTGTGGGAGAACAACTCCATTTGGCTCACTAACTTCACACACCATCAGGCTTCCAAGCAGCTCTCAAGGAATCTCAGTTTTCACACTCTATGCTTAGTGCCCTTTGAGTGCATTATCTAGGATTGAACCAGGTAGAGCATCCCACACAAACGAATGTTCCACATGCGGGTTTCACATGCCACCAACTAAACATTCTCAGGCAACTTCAGCGCCACAGCCGTTTTCAGATAGCCCTCAATGCAAAGGCTCTAGACGCAAATATTGGTGTGAGAGCTAATTCAATCAAGGAAACAAAGCATGTTGGTGAAGGGCATATTGAAGAAGGATCAGCCGAGTGGTTCTTGTGGGAGAAGAACTCCATTTGGCTCACTAACTTCACACACCATCAGGCTTCCAAGCAGCTCTCAAGGAAACTCAGTTTTCACACTCTATGCTTAGTGCCCTTTGTTTGCATTATCTAGGAATGAACCTGGTAGAGCATCCCACACAAACGAATGCTCCACATGCGGGTTTCACATGCCACCAACTCCACATTCTCAGGCAACTTCAGCGCCACAGTCGTTTTCAGATAGCCATCAATGCAAAGGCTCTAGACGCAAATATTGGTGTGAGAGCTAATACAATCAAGGAAACACTGCATGTTGGTGAAGGGCATATTGAAGAAGGATCAGCCGAGTGGTTCTTGTGGGAGAACAACTCCATTTGGCTCACTAACTTCACACACCATCAGGCTTCCAAGCAGCTCTCCACGAATCTCAGTTTTCACACTCTATGCTTAGTGCCCTTTGTTTGCATTTTCTAGGAATGAACCTGGTAGAGTATCCCACACAAACGAATGCTCCACATGCGGGTTTCACATGCCACCAACTCCACATTCTCAGGCAACTTCAGCGCCACAGCCGTTTTCAGATAGCCCTCAATGCAAAGGCTCTAGACACAAATATTGGTGTGAGAGCTAATTCAATCAAGGAAACACTGCATGTTGTTGAAGGGCATGTTGCAGTAGGAACAGCCGAGTGGTTCTTGTGGGAGAATAACTCCATTTGGCTCACTAACTTCACACAGCATCAGGCTTCCAAGCAGCTCTCCAGGGTTCTCAGTTTTCACACTCTATGCTTAGTGCCCTTTGAGTGCATTATCTAGAAATGAACCTGATAGAACATCCCAAACAAATGAATGCTCCACATGCGGGTTTCACATGCCACCAACTCCACATTCTCAGGCAACTTCAGCGCCACAGCCATTTTCAGATAGCCCTCAATGCAAAGGCTCTGGACGCAAATATTGGTGTGAGAGCTAATTCAATCAAGGAAACACTGCATGTTGGTGAAGGGCATATTGTAGAAGGATCAGCCGAGTGGTTCTTGTTTGAGAATAAGTCCATTTGGCTCACTAACTTCACACACCATCAGGCATCCAAGCAGCTCTCAAGGAAATTCAACTTTCACACTCTATGCTTAGTGCCCTTTGAGTGCCTAGGACTGAAATGAAGCTTGGTGAGCATCCCACACAAACGAATGCTCCACATGCGGGTTTCACATGCCACCAACTCCACATTCTCAGGCAACTTCAGCGCCACAGCCGTTTTCAGATAGCCCTCAATGCAAAGGCTCTCGACGCAAATATTGGTGTGAGAGCTAATTCAATCAAGGAAACACTGCATGTTGGTGAAGGGCATATTGAAGAAGGATCAGCCGAGTGGTTCTTGTGGGAGAACAACTCCATTTGGCTCACTAACTTCACACACCATCAGGCTTCCAAGCAGCTCTCAAGGAAACTCAGTTTTCACACTCTATCCTTAGTGCCCTTTGAGTGCATTATCTAGGAATGAACCTGGTAGAGCATCCCACACAAACGAATGCTCCACATGCGGGTTTCACATGCCACCAACTCCACATTCACAAGCAACTTCAGCGCCACAGCCGTTTTCAGATAGCCCTCAATGCAATGGCTCTAGACGCAAATATTGGTGTGAGAGCTAATTCAATCAAGGAAACACTGCATGTTGGTGAAAGGCATATTGAAGAAGGATCAGCCGAAGTGGTTCTTGTGGGAGAACAACTCCATTTGGCTCACTAACTTCACACACCATCAGGCTTCCAAGCAGCTCTCAAGGAAACTCAGTTTTCACACTCTATGCTTAGTGCCCTTTGAGTGCCTAGGACTGAAAGGAACCTTGGTGAGCATCCCACACAAACGAATGCTCCACATGCGGGTTTCACATGCCACCAACTCCACATTCTCAGGCAACTTCAGCGCCACAGCCGTTTTCAGATAGCCCTCAATGCAAAGGCTCTAGACGCAAATATTGGTGTGAGAGCTAATTCAATCAAAGAAACACTGCATGTTGGTGAAGGGCATATTGAAGAAGGATCAGCCTAGTGGTTCTTGTGGGAGAACAACTCCATTTGGCTCACTAACTTCACACACCATCGGGCTTCCAAGCAGCTCTCAAGGAAACTCAGTTTTCACACTCTATGCTTAGTGCCCTTTGAGTGCATTATCTAGGAATGGACCTGGTAGAGCATCCCACACAAACGAATGCTCCACATGCGGGTTTCACATGCCACCAACTCCACATTCTCAGGCAACATCAGCGCCACAGCCGTTTTCAGATAGCCCTCAATGCAAAGGCTCTAGACACAAATATTGGTTTGAGAGCTAATTCAATCAAGGAAACACTGCATGTTCGTGAAGGGGATATTCAAGAGGATCAGCCGAGTGGTTCTTGAGGGAGAACAACTCCATTTGGCTCACTAACTTCACACACCATCAGGCTTCCAAGCAGCTCTCAAGAAAACTCAGTGTTCACACTCTATCCTTAGTGCCCTTTGAGTGCTTAGGACTGAAATGAAGCTTGATGAGCATCCCACACAAACGAATGCTCCACATGCGGGTTTCACATGCCACCAACTCCACATTCTCACGCAACTTCAGCGCCACAGCCGTTTTCAGATAGCCCTCAATGCAAAGGCTCTAGACGCAAATATTGGTGTGAGAGCTAATTCAATCAAGGAAACACTGCATGTTGGTGAAGGGCATATTGAAGAAGGATCAGCCGAGTGGTTTTTGTGGGAGAACAACTCCATTTGGCTCACTAACTTCACACACCATCAGGCTTCAAGCAGCTCTCAAGGAAACTCAGTTTTCACATTCTATGCTTAGTGCCCTTTGAGTGCATTATCTAGAAATGAAGCTTGGTGAGCATCCCACACAAACGAATGCTCCACATGCGGGTTTCACATGCCACCAACTCCACATTCTCAGGCAACTTCAGCGCCACAGCCGTTTTCAGATAGCCCTCAATGCAAAGGCTCTCGACGCAAATATTGGTGTGAGAGCTAATTCAATCAAGGAAACACTGCATGTTGGTGAAGGGCATATTGAAGAAGGATCAGCCGAGTGGTTCTTGTGGGAGAACAACTCCATTTGGCTCACTAAATTCACACAGCATCAGGCTTCCAAGCAGCTCTCAAGGAAACTCAGTTTTCACACTCTATGCTTAGTGCCCTTTGAGTGCATTATCTAGGAATGAACCTGGTAGAGCATCCACACAAACGAATGCTCCACATGCGGGTTTCACATGCCACCAACTCCACATTCTCAGGCAACTTCAGCGCCACAGCCGTTTTCAGATAGCCCTCAATGTAAGGGATCTAGACGAAAATATTGGTGTGAGAGCTAATTCAATCAAGGAAACACTGCATGTTGGTGAAGGGCATATTGTGGAAGGATCAGCCGAGTGGTTCTTGTGGGAGAACAACTCCATTTGGCTCACTAACTTCACACACCATCAGGCTTCCAAGCAGCTCTCAAGAAAACCTAGTTTTCACACTCTATGCTTAGTGCCCTTTGAGTGCTTAGGACTGAAATGAAGCTTGATGAGCATCCCACACAAACGAATGCTCCACATGCGGGTTTCACATGCCACCAACTCCACTTTCACAGGCAACTTCAGCGCCACAGCCGTTTTCAGATAGCCCTCAATGCAAAGGCTCTAGACGCAAATATTGGTGTGAGAGCTAATTCAATCAATTAAACACTGCATGTTGGTGAAGGGCATATTGAAGAAGGATCAGCCGAGTGGTTCTTGTGGGAGAACAACTCCATTTGGCTCACTAACTTCACACACCATCAGGCTTCCAAGCAGCTCTCAAGAAAACTCTGTTTTCACACTCTATGCTTAGTGCCCTTTGAGTGCATTATCTAGAAATGAAGCTTGGTGAGCATCCCACACAAACGAATGCTCCACATGCGGGTTTCACATGCCACCAACTCCACATTCTCAGGCAACTTCAGCGCCACAGCCGTTTTCAGATAGCCCTCAATGCAAAGGCTCTAGACGCAAATATTGGTGTGAGAGCTAATTCAATCAAGGAAACACTGCATGTTGGTGAAGGGCATATTGAATAAGGATCAGCCGAGTGGTTCTTGTGGGAGAACAACTCTATTTGGCTCACTAACTTCACACAGGATCAGGCTTCGAAGCAGCTCTCAAGGAAACTCAGTTTTCACACTCTATGCTTAGTGCACATTTGAGTGCATTATCTAGGAATGAACCTGGTAGAGCATCAGACACAAACGAATGCTCCACATGCGGGTTTCACATGCCACCAACTCCACATTCACAGGCAACTTCAGCGCCACAGCCGTTTTCAGATAGCCCTCAATGTAAAGGATCTAGACGAAAATATTGGTGTGAGAGCTAATTCAATCAAGGAAACACTGCATGTTGGTGAAGGGCATATTGAAGAAGGATCAGCCGAGTGGTTCTTGTGGGAGAACAACACCATTTGGCTCACTAACTTCACACACCATCAGGCTTCCAAGCAGCTCTCAAGAAAACCTAGCTTTCACACTCTATGCTTAGTGCCCTTTGAGTGCCTAGGACTGAAAGGAAGCTTGATGAGCATCCCACACAAACGAATGCTCCACATGCGGGTTTCACATGCCACCAACTCCACATTCTCAGGCAACTTCAGCGCCACAGCCGTTTTCAGATAACCCTCAATGCAAAGGCTCTAGATGCAAATATTGGTGTGAGAGCTAATTCAATCAATTAAACACTGCATGTTGGTGAAGGGCATATTGAAGAAGGATCAGCCGAGTGGTTCTTGTGGGAGAACAACTCCATTTGACTCACTAACTTCACACACCATCAGGCTTCCAAGCAGCTCTCAAGGAAACTCAGTTTTCACACTCTATGCTTAGTGCCCTTTGAGTGCCTAGGACTGAAATGAAGCTTGGTGAGCATCCCACACAAACGAATGCTTCACATGCGGGTTTCACATGCCACCAACTCCACATTCACAGGCAACTTCAGCGCCACAGCCGTTTTCAGATAGCCCTCAATGCAAAGGCTCTAGACGCAAATATTGGTGTGAGAGCTAATTCAATCAAGGAAACACTGCATGTTGGTGAAGGGCATATTGAAGAAGGATCAGCCGAGTGGTTCTTGTGGGAGAACAACTCCATTTGGCTCACTAGACTTCACACACCATCAGGCTTCCAAGCAGCTCTCAAGGAAACTCAGTTTTCACACTCTATGCTTAGTGCCCTTTGAGTGCATTATCTAGAATGAAGCCTTGGTAGAGCATCCCACACAAACGAATGCTCCACATGCGGGTTTCACATGCCACCAACTCCACATTCACAGGCAACTTCAGCGCCACAGCCGTTTTCAGATAGCCCTCAATGCAAAGGCTCTAGACGCAAATATTGGTGTGAGAGCTAATTCAATCAAGGAAACACTGCATGTTGGTGAAGGGCATATTGAAGAAGGATCAGCCGAGTGGTTCTTGTGGAGAACAACTCCATTTGGTTCACTAACTTCACACACCATCAGGCTTCCAAGTAGCTCTCAAGGAAACTCAGTTTTCACACTCTATGCTTAGTGCCCTTTGTATGGCTAGGACTGAAATGAACCTGGTAGAGCATCCCACACAAACGAATGCTCCACATGCGAGTTTCACATGCCACCAACTCCACATTCACAGGCAACTTCAGCGCCACAGCCGTTTTCAGATAGCCCTCAATGCAAAGGCTCTAGACGCAAATATTGGTGTGAGAGCTAATTCAATCAAGGAAACACTGCATGTTGGTGAAGGGCATATTGAAGAAGGATCAGCCGAGTGGTTCTTGTGGGAGAACAACTCCATTTGGCTCACTAACTTCACACACCATCAGGCTTCCAAGCAGCTCTCAAGGAAACTCAGTTTTCACACTCTATGCTTAGTGCCCTTTGTATGGCTAGGACTGAAATGAACCTGGTAGAGCATCCCACACAAACGAATGCTCCACATGCGGGTTTCACATGCCACCAACTCCACATTCACAGGCAACTTCAGCGCCACAGCCGTTTTCAGATAGCCCTCAATGCAAAGGCTCTAGACGCAAATATTGGTGTGAGAGCTAATTCAATCAAGGAAACACTGCATGTTGGTGAAGGGCATATTGAAGAAGGATCAGCCGAGTGGTTCTTGTGGGAGAACAACTCCATTTGGCTCACTAACTTCACACACCATCAGGCTTCCAAGCAGCTCTCAAGGAAACTCAGTTTTCACACTCTATGCTTAGTGCCCATTGAGTGCATTATCTAGGAATGAAGCTGGTAGAGCATCCCACACAAACGAATGCTTCACATGCGGGTTTCACATGCCACCAACTCCACATTCACAAGCAACTTCAGCGTCACAGCCGTTTTCAGATAGCCCTCAATGCAAAGGCTCTAGACGCAAATATTGGTGTGAGAGCTAATTCAATCAAGGAAACACTGCATGTTGGTGAAGGGCATATTGCAGAAGGATCAGCCGAGTGGTTCTTGTGGGAGAACAACTCCATTTGGCTCACTAACTTCACACACCATCAGGCTTCCAAGCAGCTCTCAAGGAAACTCAGTTTTCACACTCTATGCTTAGTGCCCTTTGAGTGCATTATCTAGGAATGAACCTGGTAGAGCATCCCACACAAACGAATGCTCCACATGCGGGTTTCACATGCCACCAACTCCACATTCACAGGCAACTTCAGCGCACAGCCGTTTTCAGATAGCCCTCAATGCAAAGGCTCTAGACGCAAATATTGGTGTGAGAGCTAATTCAATCAAGGAAACACTGCATGTTGGTGAAGGGCATATTGCAGAAGGATCAGCCGAGTGGTTCTTGTGGGAGAACAACTCCATTTGGCTCACTAACTTCACACACCATCAGGCTTCCAAGCAGCTCTCAAGGAAACTCAGTTTTCACACTCTATGCTTAGTGCCCTTTGTATGGCTAGGACTGAAATGAACCTGGTAGAGCATCCCACACAAACGAATGCTCCACATGCGGGTTTCACATGCCACCAACTCCACATTCACAGGCAACTTCAGCGCCACAGCCGTTTTCAGATAGCCCTCAATGCAAAGGCTCTAGACGCAAATATTGGTGTGAGAGCTAATTCAATCAAGGAAACACTGCATGTTGGTGAAGGGCATATTGAAGAAGGATCAGCCGAGTGGTTCTTGTGGGAGAACAACTCCATTTGGCTCACTAACTTCACACACCATCAGGCTTCCAAGCAGCTCTCAAGGAAACTCAGTTTTCACACTCTATGCTTAGTGCCCTTTGAGTGCATTATCTAGGAATGAACCTGGTAGAGCATCCCACACAAACGAATGCTCCACATGCGGGTTTCACATTCCACCAACTCCACATTCACAGGCAACTTCAGCGCCACAGCCGTTTTCAGATAGCCCTCAATGCAAAGGCTCTAGACGCAAATATTGGTGTGAGAGCTAATTCAATCAAGGAAACACTGCATGTTGGTGAAGGGCATATTGAAGAAGGATCAGCTGAGTGGTTCTTGTGGGAGAACAACTCCATTTGGCTCACTAACTTCACACACCATCAGGCTTCCAAGCAGCTCTCAAGGAAACTCAGTTTTCATACTCTATGCTTAGTGCCCTTTGAGTGCATTATCTAGGAATGAACCTGGTAGAGCATCCCACACAAACGAATGCTCCACATGCGGGTTTCACATGCCACCAACTCCACATTCACAGGCAACTTCAGCGCCACAGCCGTTTTCAGATAGCCCTCAATGCAAAGGCTCTAGACGCAAATATTGGTGTGAGAGCTAATTCAATCAAGGAAACACTGCATGTTGGTGAAGGGCATATTGAAGAAGGATCAGCCGAGTGGTTCTTGTGGGAGAACAACTCCATTTGGCTCACTAACTTCACACACCATCAGGCTTCCAAGCAGCTCTCAAGGAAACTCAGTTTTCACACTCTATGCTTAGTGCCCTTTGAGTGCATTATCTAGGAATGAACCTGGTAGAGCATCCCACACAAACGAATGCTCCACATGCGGGTTTCACATGCCACCAACTCCACATTCACAGGCAACTTCAGCGCCACAGCCGTTTTCAGATAGCCCTCAATGCAAAGGCTCTAGACGCAAATATTGGTGTGAGAGCTAATTCAATCAAGGAAACACTGCATGTTGGTGAAGGGCATATTGAAGAAGGATCAGCCGAGTGGTTCTTGTGGAGAACAACTCCATTTGGCTCACTAACTTCACACACCATCAGGCTTCCAAGCAGCTCTCAAGGAAACTCAGTTTTCACACTCTATGCTTAGTGCCCTTTGAGTGCATTATCTAGGAATGAACCTGGTAGAGCATCCCACACAAACGAATGCTCCACATGCGGGGTTTCACATGCCACCAACTCCACATTCACAGGCAACTTCAGCGCCACAGCCGTTTTCAGATAGCCCTCAATGCAAAGGCTCTAGACGCAAATATTGGTGTGAGAGCTAATTCAATCAGGAAACACTGCATGTTGGTGAAGGGCATATTGCAGAAGGATCAGCCGAGTGGTTCTTGTGGGAGAACAACTCCATTTGGCTCACTAACTTCACACACCATCAGGCTTCCAAGCAGCTCTCAAGGAAACTCAGTTTTCACACTCTATGCTTAGTGCCCTTTGAGTGCATTATCTAGGAATGAACCTGGTAGAGCATCCCACACAAACGAATGCTCCACATGCGGGTTTCACATGCCACCAACTCCACATTCACAGGCATCTTCAGCGCCACAGCCGTTTTCAGATAGCCCTCAATGCAAAGGCTCTAGACGCAAATATTGGTGTGAGAGCTAATTCAATCAAGGAAACACTGCATGTTGGTGAAGGGCATATTGAAGAAGGATCAGCCGAGTGGTTCTTGTGGGAGAACAACTCCATTTGGCTCACTAACTTCACACACCATCAGGCTTCCAAGCAGCTCTCAAGGAAACTCAGTTTTCACACTCTATGCTTAGTGCCCTTTGAGTGCATTATCTAGGAATGAACCTGGTAGAGCATCCACACAAACGAATGCTCCACATGCGGGTTTCACATGCCACCAACTCCACATTCACAGGCAACTTCAGCGCCACAGCCGTTTTCAGATAGCCCTCAATGCAAAGGCTCTAGACGCAAATATTGGTGTGAGAGCTAATTCAATCAAGGAAACACTGCATGTTGGTGAAGGGCATATTGAAGAAGGATCAGCCGAGTGGTTCTTGTGGGAGAACAACTCCATTTGGCTCACTAACTTCACACACCATCAGGCTTCCAAGCAGCTCTCAAGGAAACTCAGTTTTCACACTCTTTGCTTAGTGCCCTTTGTATGGCTAGGACTGAAATGAACCTGGTAGAGCATCCCACACAAACGAATGCTCCACATGCGGGTTTCACATGCCACCAACTCCACATTCACAGGCAACTTCAGCGCCACAGCCGTTTTCAGATAGCCCTCAATGCAAAGGCTCTAGACGCAAATATTGGTGTGAGAGCTAATTCAATCAAGAAAACACTGCATGTTGGTGAAGGGCATATTGAAGAAGGATCAGCCGAGTGGTTCTTGTGGGAGAACAACTCCATTTGGCTCACTAACTTCACACACCATCAGGCTTCCAAGCAGCTCTCAGGAAACTCAGTTTTCATACTCCATGCTTAGTGCCCTTTGAGTGCATTATCTAGGAATGAACCTGGTAGAGCATCCCACACAAACGAATGCTCCACATGCGGGTTTCACATGCCACCAACTCCACATTCACAGGCAACTTCAGCGCCACAGCCGTTTTCAGATAGCCCTCAATGCAAAGGCTCTAGACGCAAATATTGGTGTGAGAGCTAATTCAATCAAGGAAACACTGCATGTTGGTGAAGGGCATATTGAAGAAGGATCAGCCGAGTGGTTCTTGTGGGAGAACAACTCCATTTGGCTCACTAACTTCACACACCATCAGGCTTCCAAGCAGCTCTCAAGGAAACTCAGTTTTCACACTCTATGCTTAGTGCCCTTTGTATGGCTAGGACTGAAATGAACCTGGTAGAGCATCCCACACAAACGAATGCTCCACATGCGGGTTTCACATGCCACCAACTCCACATTCACAGGCAACTTCAGCGCCACAGCCGTTTTCAGGTAGCCCTCAATGCAAAGGCTCTAGACGCAAATATTGGTGTGAGAGCTAATTCAATCAAGGAAACACTGCATGTTGGTGAAGGGCATATTGAAGAAGGATCAGCCGAGTGGTTCTTGTGGGAGAACAACTCCATTTGGCTCACTAACTTCACACACCATCAGGCTTCCAAGCAGCTCTCAAGGAAACTCAGTTTTCACACTCTATGCTTAGTGCCCTTTGAGTGCATTATCTAGGAATGAACCTGGTAGAGCATCCCACACAAACGAATGCTCCACATGCGGGTTTCACATGCCACCAACTCCACATTCACAGGCAACTTCAGCGCCACAGCCGTTTTCAGATAGCCCTCAATGCAAAGGCTCTAGACGCAAATATTGGTGTGAGAGCTAATTCAATCAAGGAAACACTGCATGTTGGTGAAGGGCATATTGAAGAAGGATCAGCCGAGTGGTTCTTGTGGGAGAACAACTCCATTTGGCTCACTAACTTCACACACCATCAGGCTTCCAAGCAGCTCTCAAGGAAACTCAGTTTTCACACTCTATGCTTAGTGCCCTTTGAGTGCATTATCTAGGAATGAACCTGGTAGAGCATCCCACACAAACGAATGCTCCACATGCGGGTTTCACATGCCACCAACTCCACATTCACAGGCAACTTCAGCGCCACAGTCGTTTTCAGATAGCCCTCAATGCAAAGGCTCTAGACGCAAATATTGGTGTGAGAGCTAATTCAATCAAGGAAACACTGCATGTTGGTGAAGGGCATATTGAAGAAGGATCAGCCAAGTGGTTCTTGTGGGAGAACAACTCCATTTGGCTCACTAACTTCACACACCATCAGGCTTCCAAGCAGCTCTCAAGGAAACTCAGTTTTCACACTCTATGCTTAGTGCCGTTTGAGTGCATTATCTAGGAATGAACCTGGTAGAGCATCCCACACAAACGAATGCTCCACATGCGGGTTTCACATGCCACCAACTCCACATTCACAGGCAACTTCAGCGCCACAGCCGTTTTCAGATAGCCCTCAATGCAAAGGCTCTAGACGCAAATATTGGTGTGAGAGCTAATTCAATCAAGGAAACACTGCATGTTGGTGAAGGGCATATTGAAGAAGGATCAGCCGAGTGGTTCTTGTGGGAGAACAACTCCATTTGGCTCACTAACTTCACACACCATCAGGCTTCCAAGCAACTCTCAAGGAAACTCAGTTTTCACACTCTTTGCTTAGTGCCCTTTGTATGGCTAGGACTGAAATGAACCTGGTAGAGCATCCCACACAAACGAATGCTCCACATGCGGGTTTCACATGCCACCAACTCCACATTCACAGGCAACTTCAGCGCCACAGCCGTTTTCAGATAGCCCTCAATGCAAAGGCTCTAGACGCAAATATTGGTGTGAGAGCTAATTCAATCAAGGAAACACTGCATGTTGGTGAAGGGCATATTGAAGAAGGATCAGCCGAGTGGTTCTTGTGGGAGAACAACTCCATTTGGCTCACTAACTTCACACACCATCAGGCTTCCAAGCAGCTCTCAAGGAAACTCAGTTTTCATACTCCATGCTTAGTGCCCTTTGAGTGCATTATCTAGGAATGAACCTGGTAGAGCATCCCACACAAACGAATGCTCCACATGCGGGTTTCACATGCCACCAACTCCACATTCACAGGCAACTTCAGCGCCACAGCCGTTTTCAGATAGCCCTCAATGCAAAGGCTCTAGACGCAAATATTGGTGTGAGAGCTAATTCAATCAAGGAAACACTGCATGTTGGTGAAGGGCATATTGAAGAAGGATCAGCCGAGTGGTTCTTGTGGGAGAACAACTCCATTTGGCTCACTAACTTCACACACCATCAGGCTTCCAAGCAGCTCTCAAGGAAACTCAGTTTTCACACTCTATGCTTAGTGCCCTTTGTATGGCTAGGACTGAAATGAACCTGGTAGAGCATCCCACACAAACGAATGCTCCACATGCGGGTTTCACATTGCCACCAACTCCACATTCACAGGCAACTTCAGCGCCACAGCCGTTTTCAGATAGCCCTCAATGCAAAGGCTCTAGACGCAAATATTGGTGTGAGAGCTAATTCAATCAAGGAAACACTGCATGTTGGTGAAGGGCATATTGAAGAAGGATCAGCCGAGTGGTTCTTGTGGGGACAACAACTCCATTTGGCTCACTAACTTCACACACCATCAGGCTTCCAAGCAGCTCTCAAGGAAACTCAGTTTTCATACTCCATGCTTAGTGCCCTTTGAGTGCATTATCTAGGAATGAACCTGGTAGAGCATCCCACACAAACGAATGCTCCACATGCGGGTTTCACATGCCACCAACTCCACATTCACAGGCAACTTCAGCGCCACAGCCGTTTTCAGATAGCCCTCAATGCAAAGGCTCTAGACGCAAATATTGGTGTGAGAGCTAATTCAATCAAGGAAACACTGCATGTTGGTGAAGGGCATATTGAAGAAGGATCAGCCGAGTGGTTCTTGTGGGAGAACAACTCCATTTGGCTCACTAACTTCACACACCATCAGGCTTCCAAGCAGCTCTCAAGGAAACTCAGTTTTCACACTCTTTGCTTAGTGCCCTTTGTATGGCTAGGACTGAAATGAACCTGGTAGAGCATCCCACACAAACGAATGCTCCACATGCGGGTTTCACATGCCACCAACTCCACATTCACAGGCAACTTCAGCGCCACAGCCGTTTTCAGATAGCCCTCAATGCAAAGGCTCTAGACGCAAATATTGGTGTGAGAGCTAATTCAATCAAGGAAACACTGCATGTTGGTGAAGGGCATATTGAAGAAGGATCAGCCGAGTGGTTCTTGTGGGAGAACAACTCCATTTGGCTCACTAACTTCACACACCATCAGGCTTCCAAGCAGCTCTCAAGGAAACTCAGTTTTCACACTCTTTGCTTAGTGCCCTTTGTATGGCTAGGACTGAAATGAACCTGGTAGAGCATCCCACACAAACGAATGCTCCACATGCGGGTTTCACATGCCACCAACTCCACATTCACAGGCAACTTCAGCGCCACAGCCGTTTTCAGATAGCCCTCAATGCAAAGGCTCTAGACGCAAATATTGGTGTGAGAGCTAATTCAATCAAGGAAACACTGCATGTTGGTGAAGGGCATATTGAAGAAGGATCAGCCGAGTGGTTCTTGTGGGAGAACAACTCCATTTGGCTCACTAACTTCACACACCATCAGGCTTCCAAGCAGCTCTCAAGGAAACTCAGTTTTCATACTCCATGCTTAGTGCCCTTTGAGTGCATTATCTAGGAATGAACCTGGTAGAGCATCCCACACAAACGAATGCTCCACATGCGGGTTTCACATGCCACCAACTCCACATTCACAGGCAACTTCAGCGCCACAGCCGTTTTCAGATAGCCCTCAATGCAAAGGCTCTAGACGCAAATATTGGTGTGAGAGCTAATTCAATCAAGGAAACACTGCATGTTGGTGAAGGGCATATTGAAGAAGGATCAGCCGAGTGGTTCTTGTGGGAGAACAACTCCATTTGGCTCACTAACTTCACACACCATCAGGCTTCCAAGCAGCTCTCAAGGAAACTCAGTTTTCACACTCTATGCTTAGTGCCCTTTGTATGGCTAGGACTGAAATGAACCTGGTAGAGCATCCCACACAAACGAATGCTCCACATGCGGGTTTCACATGCCACCAACTCCACATTCACAGGCAACTTCAGCGCCACAGCCGTTTTCAGATAGCCCTCAATGCAAAGGCTCTAGACGCAAATATTGGTGTGAGAGCTAATTCAATCAAGGAAACACTGCATGTTGGTGAAGGGCATATTGAAGAAGGATCAGCCGAGTGGTTCTTGTGGGAGAACAACTCCATTTGGCTCACTAACTTCACACACCATCAGGCTTCCAAGCAGCTCTCAAGGAAACTCAGTTTTCATACTCCATGCTTAGTGCCCTTTGAGTGCATTATCTAGGAATGAACCTATTAGAGCATCCCACACAAACGAATGCTCCACATGCGGGTTTCACATGCCACCAACTCCACATTCACAGGCAACTTCAGCGCCACAGCCGTTTTCAGATAGCCCTCAATGCAAAGGCTCTAGACGCAAATATTGGTGTGAGAGCTAATTCAATCAAGGAAACACTGCATGTTGGTGAAGGGCATATTGAAGAAGGATCAGCCGAGTGGTTCTTGTGGGAGAACAACTCCATTTGGCTCACTAACTTCACACACCATCAGGCTTCCAAGCAGCTCTCAAGGAAACTCAGTTTTCACACTCTATGCTTAGTGCCCTTTGTATGGCTAGGACTGAAATGAACCTGGTAGAGCATCCCACACAAACGAATGCTCCACATGCGGGTTTCACATGCCACCAACTCCACATTCACAGGCAACTTCAGCGCCACAGCCGTTTTCAGGTAGCCCTCAATGCAAAGGCTCTAGACGCAAATATTGGTGTGAGAGCTAATTCAATCAAGGAAACACTGCATGTTGGTGAAGGGCATATTGAAGAAGGATCAGCCGAGTGGTTCTTGTGGGAGAACAACTCCATTTGGCTCACTAACTTCACACACCATCAGGCTTCCAAGCAGCTCTCAAGGAAACTCAGTTTTCACACTCTATGCTTAGTGCCCTTTGTATGGCTAGGACTGAAATGAACCTGGTAGAGCATCCCACACAAACGAATGCTCCACATGCGGGTTTCACATGCCACCAACTCCACATTCACAGGCAACTTCAGCGCCACAGCCATTTTCAGGTAGCCCTCAATGCAAAGGCTCTAGACGCAAATATTGGTGTGAGAGCTAATTCAATCAAGGAAACACTGCATGTTGGTGAAGGGCATATTGAAGAAGGATCAGCCGAGTGGTTCTTGTGGGAGAACAACTCCATTTGGCTCACTAACTTCACACACCATCAGGCTTCCAAGCAGCTCTCAAGGAAACTCAGTTTTCATACTCCATGCTTAGTGCCCTTTGAGTGCATTATCTAGGAATGAACCTGGTAGAGCATCCCACACAAACGAATGCTCCACATGCGGGTTTCACATGCCACCAACTCCACATTCACAGGCAACTTCAGCGCCACAGCCGTTTTCAGATAGCCCTCAATGCAAAGGCTCTAGACGCAAATATTGGTGTGAGAGCTAATTCAATCAAGGAAACACTGCATGTTGGTGAAGGGCATATTGAAGAAGGATCAGCCGAGTGGTTCTTGTGGGAGAACAACTCCATTTGGCTCACTAACTTCACACACCATCAGGCTTCCAAGCAGCTCTCAAGGAAACTCAGTTTTCACACTCTATGCTTAGTGCCCTTTGTATGGCTAGGACTGAAATGAACCTGGTAGAGCATCCCACACAAACGAATGCTCCACATGCGGGTTTCACATGCCACCAACTCCACATTCACAGGCAACTTCAGCGCCACAGCCGTTTTCAGATAGCCCTCAATGCAAAGGCTCTAGACGCAAATATTGGTGTGAGAGCTAATTCAATCAAGGAAACACTGCATGTTGGTGAAGGGCATATTGAAGAAGGATCAGCCGAGTGGTTCTTGTGGGAGAACAACTCCATTTGGCTCACTAACTTCACACACCATCAGGCTTCCAAGCAGCTCTCAAGGAAACTCAGTTTTCATACTCCATGCTTAGTGCCCTTTGAGTGCATTATCTAGGAATGAACCTATTAGAGCATCCCACACAAACGAATGCTCCACATGCGGGTTTCACATGCCACCAACTCCACATTCACAGGCAACTTCAGCGCCACAGCCGTTTTCAGATAGCCCTCAATGCAAAGGCTCTAGACGCAAATATTGGTGTGAGAGCTAATTCAATCAAGGAAACACTGCATGTTGGTGAAGGGCATATTGAAGAAGGATCAGCCGAGTGGTTCTTGTGGGAGAACAACTCCATTTGGCTCACTAACTTCACACACCATCAGGCTTCCAAGCAGCTCTCAAGGAAACTCAGTTTTCACACTCTATGCTTAGTGCCCTTTGTATGGCTAGGACTGAAATGAACCTGGTAGAGCATCCCACACAAACGAATGCTCCACATGCGGGTTTCACATGCCACCAACTCCACATTCACAGGCAACTTCAGCGCCACAGCCGTTTTCAGGTAGCCCTCAATGCAAAGGCTCTAGACGCAAATATTGGTGTGAGAGCTAATTCAATCAAGGAAACACTGCATGTTGGTGAAGGGCATATTGAAGAAGGATCAGCCGAGTGGTTCTTGTGGGAGAACAACTCCATTTGGCTCACTAACTTCACACACCATCAGGCTTCCAAGCAGCTCTCAAGGAAACTCAGTTTTCACACTCTATGCTTAGTGCCCTGTGAGTGCATTATCTACGAATGAACCTGGTAGAGCATCCCACACAAACGAATGCTCCACATGCGGGTTTCACATGCCACCAACTCCACATTCACAGGCAACTTCAGCGCCACAGCCGTTTTCAGGTAGCCCTCAATGCAAAGGCTCTAGACGCAAATATTGGTGTGAGAGCTAATTCAATCAAGGAAACACTGCATGTTGGTGAAGGGCATATTGAAGAAGGATCAGCCGAGTGGTTCTTGTGGGAGAACAACTCCATTTGGCTCACTAACTTCACACACCATCAGGCTTCCAAGCAGCTCTCAAGGAAACTCAGTTTTCACACTCTATGCTTAGTGCCCTTTGAGTGCATTATCTAGGAATGAACCTGGTAGAGCATCCCACACAAACGAATGCTCCACATGCGGGTTTCACATGCCACCAACTCCACATTCACAGGCAACTTCAGCGCCACAGCCGTTTTCAGATAGCCCTCAATGCAAAGGCTCTAGACGCAAATATTGGTGTGAGAGCTAATTCAATCAAGGAAACACTGCATGTTGGTGAAGGGCATATTGAAGAAGGATCAGCCGAGTGGTTCTTGTGGGAGAACAACTCCATTTGGCTCACTAACTTCACACACCATCAGGCTTCCAAGCAGCTCTCAAGGAAACTCAGTTTTCACACTCTATGCTTAGTGCCCTTTGTATGGCTAGGACTGAAATGAACCTGGTAGAGCATCCCACACAAACGAATGCTCCACATGCGGGTTTCACATGCCACCAACTCCACATTCACAGGCATCTTCAGCGCCACAGCCGTTTTCAGATAGCCCTCAATGCAAAGGCTCTAGACGCAAATATTGGTGTGAGAGCTAATTCAATCAAGGAAACACTGCATGTTGGTGAAGGGCATATTGAAGAAGGATCAGCCGAGTGGTTCTTGTGGGAGAACAACTCCATTTGGCTCACTAACTTCACACACCATCAGGCTTCCAAGCAGCTCTCAAGGAAACTCAGTTTTCACACTCTATGCTTAGTGCCCTTTGAGTGCATTATCTAGGAATGAACCTGGTAGAGCATCCCACACAAACGAATGCTCCACATGCGGGTTTCACATGCCACCAACTCCACATTCACAGGCAACTTCAGCGCCACAGCCGTTTTCAGATAGCCCTCAATGCAAAGGCTCTAGACGCAAATATTGGTGTGAGAGCTAATTCAATCAAGGAAACACTGCATGTTGGTGAAGGGCATATTGAAGAAGGATCAGCCGAGTGGTTCTTGTGGGAGAACAACTCCATTTGGCTCACTAACTTCACACACCATCAGGCTTCCAAGCAGCTCTCAAGGAAACTCAGTTTTCACACTCTTTGCTTAGTGCCCTTTGTATGGCTAGGACTGAAATGAACCTGGTAGAGCATCCCACACAAACGAATGCTCCACATGCGGGTTTCACATGCCACCAACTCCACATTCACAGGCAACTTCAGCGCCACAGCCGTTTTCAGATAGCCCTCAATGCAAAGGCTCTAGACGCAAATATTGGTGTGAGAGCTAATTCAATCAAGAAAACACTGCATGTTGGTGAAGGGCATATTGAAGAAGGATCAGCCGAGTGGTTCTTGTGGGAGAACAACTCCATTTGGCTCACTAACTTCACACACCATCAGGCTTCCAAGCAGCTCTCAAGGAAACTCAGTTTTCATACTCCATGCTTAGTGCCCTGTGAGTGCATTATCTACGAATGAACCTGGTAGAGCATCCCACACAAACGAATGCTCCACATGCGGGTTTCACATGCCACCAACTCCACATTCACAGGCAACTTCAGCGCCACAGCCGTTTTCAGATAGCCCTCAATGCAAAGGCTCTAGACGCAAATATTGGTGTGAGAGCTAATTCAATCAAGGAAACACTGCATGTTGGTGAAGGGCATATTGAAGAAGGATCAGCCGAGTGGTTCTTGTGGGAGAACAACTCCATTTGGCTCACTAACTTCACACACCATCAGGCTTCCAAGCAGCTCTCAAGGAAACTCAGTTTTCACACTCTATGCTTAGTGCCCTTTGAGTGCATTATCTAGGAATGAACCTGGTAGAGCATCCCACACAAACGAATGCTCCACATGCGGGTTTCACATGCCACCAACTCCACATTCACAGGCAACTTCAGCGCCACAGCCGTTTTCAGGTAGCCCTCAATGCAAAGGCTCTAGACGCAAATATTGGTGTGAGAGCTAATTCAATCAAGGAAACACTGCATGTTGGTGAAGGGCATATTGAAGAAGGATCAGCCGAGTGGTTCTTGTGGGAGAACAACTCCATTTGGCTCACTAACTTCACACACCATCAGGCTTCCAAGCAGCTCTCAAGGAAACTCAGTTTTCACACTCTATGCTTAGTGCCCTTTGAGTGCATTATCTAGGAATGAACCTGGTAGAGCATCCCACACAAACGAATGCTCCACATGCGGGTTTCACATGCCACCAACTCCACATTCACAGGCAACTTCAGCGCCACAGCCGTTTTCAGATAGCCCTCAATGCAAAGGCTCTAGACGCAAATATTGGTGTGAGAGCTAATTCAATCAAGGAAACACTGCATGTTGGTGAAGGGCATATTGAAGAAGGATCAGCCGAGTGGTTCTTGTGGGAGAACAACTCCATTTGGCTCACTAACTTCACACACCATCAGGCTTCCAAGCAGCTCTCAAGGAAACTCAGTTTTCACACTCTATGCTTAGTGCCCTTTGAGTGCATTATCTAGGAATGAACCTGGTAGAGCATCCCACACAAACGAATGCTCCACATGCGGGTTTCACATGCCACCAACTCCACATTCACAGGCAACTTCAGCGCCACAGCCATTTTCAGATAGCCCTCAATGCAAAGGCTCTAGACGCAAATATTGGTGTGAGAGCTAATTCAATCAAGGAAACACTGCATGTTGGTGAAGGGCATATTGAAGAAGGATCAGCCAAGTGGTTCTTGTGGGAGAACAACTCCATTTGGCTCACTAACTTCACACACCATCAGGCTTCCAAGCAGCTCTCAAGGAAACTCAGTTTTCACACTCTATGCTTAGTGCCCTTTGAGTGCATTATCTAGGAATGAACCTGGTAGAGCATCCCACACAAACGAATGCTCCACATGCGGGTTTCACATGCCACCAACTCCACATTCACAGGCAACTTCAGCGCCACAGCCGTTTTCAGATAGCCCTCAATGCAAAGGCTCTAGACGCAAATATTGGTGTGAGAGCTAATTCAATCAAGGAAACACTGCATGTTGGTGAAGGGCATATTGAAGAAGGATCAGCCGAGTGGTTCTTGTGGGAGAACAACTCCATTTGGCTCACTAACTTCACACACCATCAGGCTTCCAAGCAACTCTCAAGGAAACTCAGTTTTCACACTCTTTGCTTAGTGCCCTTTGTATGGCTAGGACTGAAATGAACCTGGTAGAGCATCCCACACAAACGAATGCTCCACATGCGGGTTTCACATGCCACCAACTCCACATTCACAGGCAACTTCAGCGCCACAGCCGTTTTCAGATAGCCCTCAATGCAAAGGCTCTAGACGCAAATATTGGTGTGAGAGCTAATTCAATCAAGGAAACACTGCATGTTGGTGAAGGGCATATTGAAGAAGGATCAGCCGAGTGGTTCTTGTGGGAGAACAACTCCATTTGGCTCACTAACTTCACACACCATCAGGCTTCCAAGCAGCTCTCAAGGAAACTCAGTTTTCATACTCCATGCTTAGTGCCCTTTGAGTGCATTATCTAGGAATGAACCTGGTAGAGCATCCCACACAAACGAATGCTCCACATGCGGGTTTCACATGCCACCAACTCCACATTCACAGGCAACTTCAGCGCCACAGCCGTTTTCAGATAGCCCTCAATGCAAAGGCTCTAGACGCAAATATTGGTGTGAGAGCTAATTCAATCAAGGAAACACTGCATGTTGGTGAAGGGCATATTGAAGAAGGATCAGCCGAGTGGTTCTTGTGGGAGAACAACTCCATTTGGCTCACTAACTTCACACACCATCAGGCTTCCAAGCAGCTCTCAAGGAAACTCAGTTTTCACACTCTATGCTTAGTGCCCTTTGTATGGCTAGGACTGAAATGAACCTGGTAGAGCATCCCACACAAACGAATGCTCCACATGCGGGTTTCACATGCCACCAACTCCACATTCACAGGCAACTTCAGCGCCACAGCCGTTTTCAGATAGCCCTCAATGCAAAGGCTCTAGACGCAAATATTGGTGTGAGAGCTAATTCAATCAAGGAAACACTGCATGTTGGTGAAGGGCATATTGAAGAAGGATCAGCCGAGTGGTTCTTGTGGGAGAACAACTCCATTTGGCTCACTAACTTCACACACCATCAGGCTTCCAAGCAGCTCTCAAGGAAACTCAGTTTTCATACTCCATGCTTAGTGCCCTTTGAGTGCATTATCTAGGAATGAACCTGGTAGAGCATCCCACACAAACGAATGCTCCACATGCGGGTTTCACATGCCACCAACTCCACATTCACAGGCAACTTCAGCGCCACAGCCGTTTTCAGATAGCCCTCAATGCAAAGGCTCTAGACGCAAATATTGGTGTGAGAGCTAATTCAATCAAGGAAACACTGCATGTTGGTGAAGGGCATATTGAAGAAGGATCAGCCAAGTGGTTCTTGTGGGAGAACAACTCCATTTGGCTCACTAACTTCACACACCATCAGGCTTCCAAGCAGCTCTCAAGGAAACTCAGTTTTCACACTCTTTGCTTAGTGCCCTTTGTATGGCTAGGACTGAAATGAACCTGGTAGAGCATCCCACACAAACGAATGCTCCACATGCGGGTTTCACATGCCACCAACTCCACATTCACAGGCAACTTCAGCGCCACAGCCGTTTTCAGATAGCCCTCAATGCAAAGGCTCTAGACGCAAATATTGGTGTGAGAGCTAATTCAATCAAGGAAACACTGCATGTTGGTGAAGGGCATATTGAAGAAGGATCAGCCGAGTGGTTCTTGTGGGAGAACAACTCCATTTGGCTCACTAACTTCACACACCATCAGGCTTCCAAGCAGCTCTCAAGGAAACTCAGTTTTCACACTCTTTGCTTAGTGCCCTTTGTATGGCTAGGACTGAAATGAACCTGGTAGAGCATCCCACACAAACGAATGCTCCACATGCGGGTTTCACATGCCACCAACTCCACATTCACAGGCAACTTCAGCGCCACAGCCGTTTTCAGATAGCCCTCAATGCAAAGGCTCTAGACGCAAATATTGGTGTGAGAGCTAATTCAATCAAGGAAACACTGCATGTTGGTGAAGGGCATATTGAAGAAGGATCAGCCGAGTGGTTCTTGTGGGAGAACAACTCCATTTGGCTCACTAACTTCACACACCATCAGGCTTCCAAGCAGCTCTCAAGGAAACTCAGTTTTCATACTCCATGCTTAGTGCCCTTTGAGTGCATTATCTAGGAATGAACCTGGTAGAGCATCCCACACAAACGAATGCTCCACATGCGGGTTTCACATGCCACCAACTCCACATTCACAGGCAACTTCAGCGCCACAGCCGTTTTCAGATAGCCCTCAATGCAAAGGCTCTAGACGCAAATATTGGTGTGAGAGCTAATTCAATCAAGGAAACACTGCATGTTGGTGAAGGGCATATTGAAGAAGGATCAGCCGAGTGGTTCTTGTGGGAGAACAACTCCATTTGGCTCACTAACTTCACACACCATCAGGCTTCCAAGCAGCTCTCAAGGAAACTCAGTTTTCACACTCTATGCTTAGTGCCCTTTGTATGGCTAGGACTGAAATGAACCTGGTAGAGCATCCCACACAAACGAATGCTCCACATGCGGGTTTCACATGCCACCAACTCCACATTCACAGGCAACTTCAGCGCCACAGCCGTTTTCAGATAGCCCTCAATGCAAAGGCTCTAGACGCAAATATTGGTGTGAGAGCTAATTCAATCAAGGAAACACTGCATGTTGGTGAAGGGCATATTGAAGAAGGATCAGCCGAGTGGTTCTTGTGGGAGAACAACTCCATTTGGCTCACTAACTTCACACACCATCAGGCTTCCAAGCAGCTCTCAAGGAAACTCAGTTTTCATACTCCATGCTTAGTGCCCTTTGAGTGCATTATCTAGGAATGAACCTATTAGAGCATCCCACACAAACGAATGCTCCACATGCGGGTTTCACATGCCACCAACTCCACATTCACAGGCAACTTCAGCGCCACAGCCGTTTTCAGATAGCCCTCAATGCAAAGGCTCTAGACGCAAATATTGGTGTGAGAGCTAATTCAATCAAGGAAACACTGCATGTTGGTGAAGGGCATATTGAAGAAGGATCAGCCGAGTGGTTCTTGTGGGAGAACAACTCCATTTGGCTCACTAACTTCACACACCATCAGGCTTCCAAGCAGCTCTCAAGGAAACTCAGTTTTCACACTCTATGCTTAGTGCCCTTTGTATGGCTAGGACTGAAATGAACCTGGTAGAGCATCCCACACAAACGAATGCTCCACATGCGGGTTTCACATGCCACCAACTCCACATTCACAGGCAACTTCAGCGCCACAGCCGTTTTCAGGTAGCCCTCAATGCAAAGGCTCTAGACGCAAATATTGGTGTGAGAGCTAATTCAATCAAGGAAACACTGCATGTTGGTGAAGGGCATATTGAAGAAGGATCAGCCGAGTGGTTCTTGTGGGAGAACAACTCCATTTGGCTCACTAACTTCACACACCATCAGGCTTCCAAGCAGCTCTCAAGGAAACTCAGTTTTCACACTCTATGCTTAGTGCCCTTTGTATGGCTAGGACTGAAATGAACCTGGTAGAGCATCCCACACAAACGAATGCTCCACATGCGGGTTTCACATGCCACCAACTCCACATTCACAGGCAACTTCAGCGCCACAGCCGTTTTCAGGTAGCCCTCAATGCAAAGGCTCTAGACGCAAATATTGGTGTGAGAGCTAATTCAATCAAGGAAACACTGCATGTTGGTGAAGGGCATATTGAAGAAGGATCAGCCGAGTGGTTCTTGTGGGAGAACAACTCCATTTGGCTCACTAACTTCACACACCATCAGGCTTCCAAGCAGCTCTCAAGGAAACTCAGTTTTCATACTCCATGCTTAGTGCCCTTTGAGTGCATTATCTAGGAATGAACCTGGTAGAGCATCCCACACAAACGAATGCTCCACATGCGGGTTTCACATGCCACCAACTCCACATTCACAGGCAACTTCAGCGCCACAGCCGTTTTCAGATAGCCCTCAATGCAAAGGCTCTAGACGCAAATATTGGTGTGAGAGCTAATTCAATCAAGGAAACACTGCATGTTGGTGAAGGGCATATTGAAGAAGGATCAGCCGAGTGGTTCTTGTGGGAGAACAACTCCATTTGGCTCACTAACTTCACACACCATCAGGCTTCCAAGCAGCTCTCAAGGAAACTCAGTTTTCACACTCTATGCTTAGTGCCCTTTGTATGGCTAGGACTGAAATGAACCTGGTAGAGCATCCCACACAAACGAATGCTCCACATGCGGGTTTCACATGCCACCAACTCCACATTCACAGGCAACTTCAGCGCCACAGCCGTTTTCAGATAGCCCTCAATGCAAAGGCTCTAGACGCAAATATTGGTGTGAGAGCTAATTCAATCAAGGAAACACTGCATGTTGGTGAAGGGCATATTGAAGAAGGATCAGCCGAGTGGTTCTTGTGGGAGAACAACTCCATTTGGCTCACTAACTTCACACACCATCAGGCTTCCAAGCAGCTCTCAAGGAAACTCAGTTTTCATACTCCATGCTTAGTGCCCTTTGAGTGCATTATCTAGGAATGAACCTATTAGAGCATCCCACACAAACGAATGCTCCACATGCGGGTTTCACATGCCACCAACTCCACATTCACAGGCAACTTCAGCGCCACAGCCGTTTTCAGATAGCCCTCAATGCAAAGGCTCTAGACGCAAATATTGGTGTGAGAGCTAATTCAATCAAGGAAACACTGCATGTTGGTGAAGGGCATATTGAAGAAGGATCAGCCGAGTGGTTCTTGTGGGAGAACAACTCCATTTGGCTCACTAACTTCACACACCATCAGGCTTCCAAGCAGCTCTCAAGGAAACTCAGTTTTCACACTCTATGCTTAGTGCCCTTTGTATGGCTAGGACTGAAATGAACCTGGTAGAGCATCCCACACAAACGAATGCTCCACATGCGGGTTTCACATGCCACCAACTCCACATTCACAGGCAACTTCAGCGCCACAGCCGTTTTCAGGTAGCCCTCAATGCAAAGGCTCTAGACGCAAATATTGGTGTGAGAGCTAATTCAATCAAGGAAACACTGCATGTTGGTGAAGGGCATATTGAAGAAGGATCAGCCGAGTGGTTCTTGTGGGAGAACAACTCCATTTGGCTCACTAACTTCACACACCATCAGGCTTCCAAGCAGCTCTCAAGGAAACTCAGTTTTCACACTCTATGCTTAGTGCCCTTTGAGTGCATTATCTAGGAATGAACCTGGTAGAGCATCCCACACAAACGAATGCTCCACATGCGGGTTTCACATGCCACCAACTCCACATTCACAGGCAACTTCAGCGCCACAGCCGTTTTCAGGTAGCCCTCAATGCAAAGGCTCTAGACGCAAATATTGGTGTGAGAGCTAATTCAATCAAGGAAACACTGCATGTTGGTGAAGGGCATATTGAAGAAGGATCAGCCGAGTGGTTCTTGTGGGAGAACAACTCCATTTGGCTCACTAACTTCACACACCATCAGGCTTCCAAGCAGCTCTCAAGGAAACTCAGTTTTCACACTCTATGCTTAGTGCCCTTTGAGTGCATTATCTAGGAATGAACCTGGTAGAGCATCCCACACAAACGAATGCTCCACATGCGGGTTTCACATGCCACCAACTCCACATTCACAGGCAACTTCAGCGCCACAGCCGTTTTCAGATAGCCCTCAATGCAAAGGCTCTAGACGCAAATATTGGTGTGAGAGCTAATTCAATCAAGGAAACACTGCATGTTGGTGAAGGGCATATTGAAGAAGGATCAGCCGAGTGGTTCTTGTGGGAGAACAACTCCATTTGGCTCACTAACTTCACACACCATCAGGCTTCCAAGCAGCTCTCAAGGTAACTCAGTTTTCACACTCTATGCTTAGTGCCCTTTGTATGGCTAGGACTGAAATGAACCTGGTAGAGCATCCCACACAAACGAATGCTCCACATGCGGGTTTCACATGCCACCAACTCCACATTCAATTCACAGGCAACTTCAGCGCCACAGCCGTTTTCAGATAGCCCTCAATGCAAAGGCTCTAGACGCAAATATTGGTGTGAGAGCTAATTCAATCAAGGAAACACTGCATGTTGGTGAAGGGCATATTGAAGAAGGATCAGCCGAGTGGTTCTTGTGGGAGAACAACTCCATTTGGCTCACTAACTTCACACACCATCAGGCTTCCAAGCAGCTCTCAAGGAAACTCAGTTTTCATACTCCATGCTTAGTGCCCTTTGAGTGCATTATCTAGGAATGAACCTGGTAGAGCATCCCACACAAACGAATGCTCCACATGCGGGTTTCACATGCCACCAACTCCACATTCACAGGCAACTTCAGCGCCACAGCCGTTTTCAGATAGCCCTCAATGCAAAGGCTCTAGACCGCAAATATTGGTGTGAGAGCTAATTCAATCAAGGAAACACTGCATGTTGGTGAAGGGCATATTGAAGAAGGATCAGCCGAGTGGTTCTTGTGGGAGAACAACTCCATTTGGCTCACTAACTTCACACACCATCAGGCTTCCAAGCAGCTCTCAAGGAAACTCAGTTTTCACACTCTATGCTTAGTGCCCTTTGAGTGCATTATCTAGGAATGAACCTGGTAGAGCATCCCACACAAACGAATGCTCCACATGCGGGTTTCACATGCCACCAACTCCACATTCACAGGCAACTTCAGCGCCACAGCCGTTTTCAGGTAGCCCTCAATGCAAAGGCTCTAGACGCAAATATTGGTGTGAGAGCTAATTCAATCAAGGAAACACTGCATGTTGGTGAAGGGTATATTGAAGAAGGATCAGCCGAGTGGTTCTTGTGGGAGAACAACTCCATTTGGCTCACTAACTTCACACACCATCAGGCTTCCAAGCAGCTCTCAAGGAAACTCAGTTTTCACACTCTATGCTTAGTGCCCTTTGAGTGCATTATCTAGGAATGAACCTGGTAGAGCATCCCACACAAACGAATGCTCCACATGCGGGTTTCACATGCCACCAACTCCACATTCACAGGCAACTTCAGCGCCACAGCCGTTTTCAGATAGCCCTCAATGCAAAGGCTCTAGACGCAAATATTGGTGTGAGAGCTAATTCAATCAAGGAAACACTGCATGTTGGTGAAGGGCATATTGAAGAAGGATCAGCCGAGTGGTTCTTGTGGGAGAACAACTCCATTTGGCTCACTAACTTCACACACCATCAGGCTTCCAAGCAGCTCTCAAGGAAACTCAGTTTTCACACTCTATGCTTAGTGCCCTTTGAGTGCATTATCTAGGAATGAACCTGGTAGAGCATCCCACACAAACGAATGCTCCACATGCGGGTTTCACATGCCACCAACTCCACATTCACAGGCAACTTCAGCGCCACAGCCGTTTTCAGATAGCCCTCAATGCAAAGGCTCTAGACGCAAATATTGGTTGTGAGAGCTAATTCAATCAAGGAAACACTGCATGTTGGTGAAGGGCATATTGAAGAAGGATCAGCCGAGTGGTTCTTGTGGGAGAACAACTCCATTTGGCTCACTAACTTCACACACCATCAGCTTCCAAGCAGCTCTCAAGGTAACTCAGTTTTCACACTCTATGCTTAGTGCCCTTTGTATGGCTAGGACTGAAATGAACCTGGTAGAGCATCCCACACAAACGAATGCTCCACATGCGGGTTTCACATGCCACCAACTCCACATTCACAGGCAACTTCAGCGCCACAGCCGTTTTCAGATAGCCCTCAATGCAAAGGCTCTAGACGCAAATATTGGTGTGAGAGCTAATTCAATCAAGGAAACACTGCATGTTGGTGAAGGGCATATTGAAGAAGGATCAGCCGAGTGGTTCTTGTGGGAGAACAACTCCATTTGGCTCACTAACTTCACACACCATCAGGCTTCCAAGCAGCTCTCAAGGAAACTCAGTTTTCATACTCCATGCTTAGTGCCCTTTGAGTGCATTATCTAGGAATGAACCTGGTAGAGCATCCCACACAAACGAATGCTCCACATGCGGGTTTCACATGCCACCAACTCCACATTCACAGGCAACTTCAGCGCCACAGCCGTTTTCAGATAGCCCTCAATGCAAAGGCTCTAGACGCAAATATTGGTGTGAGAGCTAATTCAATCAAGGAAACACTGCATGTTGGTGAAGGGCATATTGAAGAAGGATCAGCCGAGTGGTTCTTGTGGGAGAACAACTCCATTTGGCTCACTAACTTCACACACCATCAGGCTTCCAAGCAGCTCTCAAGGAAACTCAGTTTTCATACTCCATGCTTAGTGCCCTTTGAGTGCATTATCTAGGAATGAACCTGGTAGAGCATCCCACACAAACGAATGCTCCACATGCGGGTTTCACATGCCACCAACTCCACATTCACAGGCAACTTCAGCGCCACAGCCGTTTTCAGATAGCCCTCAATGCAAAGGCTCTAGACGCAAATATTGGTGTGAGAGCTAATTCAATCAAGGAAACACTGCATGTTGGTGAAGGGCATATTGAAGAAGGATCAGCCGAGTGGTTCTTGTGGGAGAACAACTCCATTTGGCTCACTAACTTCACACACCATCAGGCTTCCAAGCAGCTCTCAAGGAAACTCAGTTTTCACACTCTATGCTTAGTGCCCTTTGAGTGCATTATCTAGGAATGAACCTGGTAGAGCATCCCACACAAACGAATGTTCCACGTGCGGGTTTCACATGCCACCAACTCCACATTCACAGGCAACTTCAGCGCCACAGCCGTTTTCAGATAGCCCTCAATGCAAAGGCTCTAGACGCAAATATTGGTGTGAGAGCTAATTCAATCAAGGAAACACTGCATGTTGGTGAAGGGCATATTGAAGAAGGATCAGCCGAGTGGTTCTTGTGGGAGAACAACTCCATTTGGCTCACTAACTTCACACACCATCAGGCTTCCAAGCAGCTCTCAAGGAAACTCAGTTTTCACACTCTATGCTTAGTGCCCTTTGAGTGCATTATCTAGGAATGAACCTGGTAGAGCATCCCACACAAACGAATGCTCCACATGCGGGTTTCACATGCCACCAACTCCACATTCACAGGCAACTTCAGCGCCACAGCCGTTTTCAGATAGCCCTCAATGCAAAGGCTCTAGACGCAAATATTGGTGTGAGAGCTAATTCAATCAAGGAAACACTGCATGTTGGTGAAGGGGCATATTGAAGAAGGATCAGCCGAGTGGTTCTTGTGGGAGAACAACTCCATTTGGCTCACTAACTTCACACACCATCAGGCTTCCAAGCAGCTCTCAAGGAAACTCAGTTTTCACACTCTATGCTTAGTGCCCTTTGTATGGCTAGGACTGAAATGAACCTGGTAGAGCATCCCACACAAACGAATGCTCCACATGCGGGTTTCACATGCCACCAACTCCACATTCACAGGCAACTTCAGCGCCACAGCCGTTTTCAGATAGCCCTCAATGCAAAGGCTCTAGACGCAAATATTGGTGTGAGAGCTAATTCAATCAAGGAAACACTGCATGTTGGTGAAGGGCATATTGAAGAAGGATCAGCCGAGTGGTTCTTGTGGGAGAACAACTCCATTTGGCTCACTAACTTCACACACCATCAGGCTTCCAAGCAGCTCTCAAGGAAACTCAGTTTTCATACTCCATGCTTAGTGCCCTTTGAGTGCATTATCTAGGAATGAACCTATTAGAGCATCCCACACAAACGAATGCTCCACATGCGGGGTTTCACATGCCACCAACTCCACATTCACAGGCAACTTCAGCGCCACAGCCGTTTTCAGATAGCCCTCAATGCAAAGGCTCTAGACGCAAATATTGGTGTGAGAGCTAATTCAATCAAGGAAACACTGCATGTTGGTGAAGGGCATATTGAAGAAGGATCAGCCGAGTGGTTCTTGTGGGAGAACAACTCCATTTGGCTCACTAACTTCACACACCATCAGGCTTCCAAGCAGCTCTCAAGGAAACTCAGTTTTCACACTCTATGCTTAGTGCCCTTTGAGTGCATTATCTAGGAATGAACCTGGTAGAGCATCCCACACAAACGAATGCTCCACATGCGGGTTTCACATGCCACCAACTCCACATTCACAGGCAACTTCAGCGCCACAGCCGTTTTCAGATAGCCCTCAATGCAAAGGCTCTAGACGCAAATATTGGTGTGAGAGCTAATTCAATCAAGGAAACACTGCATGTTGGTGAAGGGCATATTGAAGAAGGATCAGCCGAGTGGTTCTTGTGGGAGAACAACTCCATTTGGCTCACTAACTTCACACACCATCAGGCTTCCAAGCAGCTCTCAAGGAAACTCAGTTTTCACACTCTATGCTTAGTGCCCTTTGTATGGCTAGGACTGAAATGAACCTGGTAGAGCATCCCACACAAACGAATGCTCCACATGCGGGTTTCACATGCCACCAACTCCACATTCACAGGCAACTTCAGCGCCACAGCCGTTTTCAGATAGCCCTCAATGCAAAGGCTCTAGACGCAAATATTGGTGTGAGAGCTAATTCAATCAAGGAAACACTGCATGTTGGTGAAGGGCATATTGAAGAAGGATCAGCCGAGTGGTTCTTGTGGGAGAACAACTCCATTTGGCTCACTAACTTCACACACCATCAGGCTTCCAAGCAGCTCTCAAGGAAAACTCAGTTTTTCACACTCTATGCTTAGTGCCCTTTGAGTGCATTATCTAGGAATGAACCTGGTAGAGCATCCCACAGAAACGAATGCTCCACATGCGGGTTTCACATGCCACCAACTCCACATTCACAGGCAACTTCAGCGCCACAGCCGTTTTCAGATAGCCCTCAATGCAAAGGCTCTAGACGCAAATATTGGTGTGAGAGCTAATTCAATCAAGGAAACACTGCATGTTGGTGAAGGGGCATATTGAAGAAGGATCAGCCGAGTGGTTCTTGTGGGAGAACAACTCCATTTGGCTCACTAACTTCACACACCATCAGGCTTCCAAGCAGCTCTCAAGGAAACTCAGTTTTCACACTCTATGCTTAGTGCCCATTGAGTGCATTATCTAGGAATGAAGCTGGTAGAGCATCCCACACAAACGAATGCTTCACATGCGGGTTTCACATGCCACCAACTCCACATTCACAAGCAACTTCAGCGCCACAGCCGTTTTCAGATAGCCCTCAATGCAAAGGCTCTAGACGCAAATATTGGTGTGAGAGCTAATTCAATCAAGGAAACACTGCATGTTGGTGAAGGGCATATTGAAGAAGGATCAGCCGAGTGGTTCTTGTGGGAGAACAACTCCATTTGGTTCACTAACTTCACACACCATCAGGCTTCCAAGTAGCTCTCAAGGAAACTCAGTTTTCACACTCTATGCTTAGTGCCCTTTGTATGGCTAGGACTGAAATGAACCTGGTAGAGCATCCCACACAAACGAATGCTCCACATGCGGGTTTCACATGCCACCAACTCCACATTCACAGGCAACTTCAGCGCCACAGCCGTTTTCAGATAGCCCTCAATGCAAAGGCTCTAGACGCAAATATTGGTGTGAGAGCTAATTCAATCAAGGAAACACTGCATGTTGGTGAAGGGCATATTGAAGAAGGATCAGCCGAGTGGGTTCTTGTGGGAGAACAACTCCATTTGGCTCACTAACTTCACACACCATCAGGCTTCCAAGCAGCTCTCAAGGAAACTCAGTTTTCACACTCTATGCTTAGTGCCCTTTGTATGGCTAGGATTGAAATGAACCTGGTAGAGCATTCCACACAAACGAATGCTCCACATGCGGGTTTCACATGCCACCAACTCCACATTCACAGGCAACTTCAGCGCCACAGCCGTTTTCAGATAGCCCTCAATGCAAAGGCTCTAGACGCAAATATTGGTGTGAGAGCTAATTCAATCAAGGAAACACTGCATGTTGGTGAAGGGCATATTGAAGAAGGATCAGCCGAGTGGTTCTTGTGGGAGAACAACTCCATTTGGCTCACTAACTTCACACACCATCAGGCTTCCAAGCAGCTCTCAAGGAAACTCAGTTTTCACACTCTATGCTTAGTGCCCTTTGAGTGCATTATCTAGGAATGAACCTGGTAGAGCATCCCACAGAAACGAATGCTCCACATGCGGGTTTCACATGCCACCAACTCCACATTCACAGGCAACTTCAGCGCCACAGCCGTTTTCAGATAGCCCTCAATGCAAAGGCTCTAGACGCAAATATTGGTGTGAGAGCTAATTCAATCAAGGGAAACACTGCATGTTGGTGAAGGGCATATTGAAGAAGGATCAGCCGAGTGGTTCTTGTGGGAGAACAACTCCATTTGGCTCACTAACTTCACACACCATCAGGCTTCCAAGCAGCTCTCAAGGAAACTCAGTTTTCACACTCTATGCTTAGTGCCCATTGAGTGCATTATCTAGGAATGAAGCTGGTAGAGCATCCCACACAAACGAATGCTTCACATGCGGGTTTCACATGCCACCAACTCCACATTCACAAGCAACTTCAGCGCCACAGCCGTTTTCAGATAGCCCTCAATGCAAAGGCTCTAGACGCAAATATTGGTGTGAGAGCTAATTCAATCAAGGAAACACTGCATGTTGGTGAAGGGCATATTGCAGAAGGATCAGCCGAGTGGTTCTTGTGGGAGAACAACTCCATTTGGCTCACTAACTTCACACACCATCAGGCTTCCAAGCAGCTCTCAAGGAAACTCAGTTTTCACACTCTATGCTTAGTGCCCTTTGAGTGCATTATCTAGGAATGAACCTGGTAGAGCATCCCACACAAACGAATGCTCCACATGCGGGTTTCACATGCCACCAACTCCACATTCACAGGCAACTTCAGCGCCACAGCCGTTTTCAGATAGCCCTCAATGCAAAGGCTCTAGACGCAAATATTGGTGTGAGAGCTAATTCAATCAAGGAAACACTGCATGTTGGTGAAGGGCATATTGCAGAAGGATCAGCCGAGTGGTTCTTGTGGGAGAACAACTCCATTTGGCTCACTAACTTCACACACCATCAGGCTTCCAAGCAGCTCTCAAGGAAACTCAGTTTTCACACTCTATGCTTAGTGCCCTTTGTATGGCTAGGACTGAAATGAACCTGGTAGAGCATCCCACTACAAACGAATGCTCCACATGCGGGTTTCACATGCCACCAACTCCACATTCACAGGCAACTTCAGCGCCACAGCCGTTTTCAGATAGCCCTCAATGCAAAGGCTCTAGACGCAAATATTGGTGTGAGAGCTAATTCAATCAAGGAAACACTGCATGTTGGTGAAGGGCATATTGAAGAAGGATCAGCCGAGTGGTTCTTGTGGGAGAACAACTCCATTTGGCTCACTAACTTCACACACCATCAGGCTTCCAAGCAGCTCTCAAGGAAACTCAGTTTTCACACTCTATGCTTAGTGCCCTTTGAGTGCATTATCTAGGAATGAACCTGGTAGAGCATCCCACACAAACGAATGCTCCACATGCGGGTTTCACATTCCACCAACTCCACATTCACAGGCAACTTCAGCGCCACAGCCGTTTTCAGATAGCCCTCAATGCAAAGGCTCTAGACGCAAATATTGGTGTGAGAGCTAATTCAATCAAGGAAACACTGCATGTTGGTGAAGGGCATATTGAAGAAGGATCAGCTGAGTGGTTCTTGTGGGAGAACAACTCCATTTGGCTCACTAACTTCACACACCATCAGGCTTCCAAGCAGCTCTCAAGGAAACTCAGTTTTCATACTCTATGCTTAGTGCCCTTTGAGTGCATTATCTAGGAATGAACCTGGTAGAGCATCCCACACAAACGAATGCTCCACATGCGGGTTTCACATGCCACCAACTCCACATTCACAGGCAACTTCAGCGCCACAGCCGTTTTCAGATAGCCCTCAATGCAAAGGCTCTAGACGCAAATATTGGTGTGAGAGCTAATTCAATCAAGGAAACACTGCATGTTGGTGAAGGGCATATTGAAGAAGGATCAGCCGAGTGGTTCTTGTGGGAGAACAACTCCATTTGGCTCACTAACTTCACACACCATCAGGCTTCCAAGCAGCTCTCAAGGAAACTCAGTTTTCACACTCTATGCTTAGTGCCCTTTGAGTGCATTATCTAGGAATGAACCTGGTAGAGCATCCCACACAAACGAATGCTCCACATGCGGGTTTCACATGCCACCAACTCCACATTCACAGGCAACTTCAGCGCCACAGCCGTTTTCCAATAGCCCTCAATGCAAAGGCTCTAGACGCAAATATTGGTGTGAGAGCTAATTCAATCAAGGAAACACTGCATGTTGGTGAAGGGCATATTGAAGAAGGATCAGCCGAGTGGTTCTTGTGGGAGAACAACTCCATTTGGCTCACTAACTTCACACACCATCAGGCTTCCAAGCAGCTCTCAAGGAAACTCAGTTTTCACACTCTATGCTTAGTGCCCTTTGAGTGCATTATCTAGGAATGAACCTGGTAGAGCATCCCACACAAACGAATGCTCCACATGCGGGTTTCACATTCCACCAACTCCACATTCACAGGCAACTTCAGCGCCACAGCCGTTTTCAGATAGCCCTCAATGCAAAGGCTCTAGACGCAAATATTGGTGTGAGAGCTAATTCAATCAAGGAAACACTGCATGTTGGTGAAGGGCATATTGAAGAAGGATCAGCTGAGTGGTTCTTGTGGGAGAACAACTCCATTTGGCTCACTAACTTCACACACCATCAGGCTTCCAAGCAGCTCTCAAGGAAACTCAGTTTTCATACTCTATGCTTAGTGCCCTTTGAGTGCATTATCTAGGAATGAACCTGGTAGAGCATCCCACACAAACGAATGCTCCACATGCGGGTTTCACATGCCACCAACTCCACATTCACAGGCAACTTCAGCGCCACAGCCGTTTTCAGATAGCCCTCAATGCAAAGGCTCTAGACGCAAATATTGGTGTGAGAGCTAATTCAATCAAGGAAACACTGCATGTTGGTGAAGGGCATATTGAAGAAGGATCAGCCGAGTGGTTCTTGTGGGAGAACAACTCCATTTGGCTCACTAACTTCACACACCATCAGGCTTCCAAGCAGCTCTCAAGGAAACTCAGTTTTCACACTCTATGCTTAGTGCCCTTTGAGTGCATTATCTAGGAATGAACCTGGTAGAGCATCCCACACAAACGAATGCTCCACATGCGGGTTTCACATGCCACCAACTCCACATTCACAGGCAACTTCAGCGCCACAGCCGTTTTCAGATAGCCCTCAATGCAAAGGCTCTAGACGCAAATATTGGTGTGAGAGCTAATTCAATCAAGGAAACACTGCATGTTGGTGAAGGGCATATTGAAGAAGGATCAGCCGAGTGGTTCTTGTGGGAGAACAACTCCATTTGGCTCACTAACTTCACACACCATCAGGCTTCCAAGCAGCTCTCAAGGAAACTCAGTTTTCACACTCTTTGCTTAGTGCCCTTTGTATGGCTAGGACTGAAATGAACCTGGTAGAGCATCCCACACAAACGAATGCTCCACATGCGGGTTTCACATGCCACCAACTCCACATTCACAGGCAACTTCAGCGCCACAGCCGTTTTCAGATAGCCCCTCAATGCAAAGGCTCTAGACGCAAATATTGGTGTGAGAGCTAATTCAATCAAGGAAACACTGCATGTTGGTGAAGGGCATATTGAAGAAGGATCAGCCGAGTGGTTCTTGTGGGAGAACAACTCCATTTGGCTCACTAACTTCACACACCATCAGGCTTCCAAGCAGCTCTCAAGGAAACTCAGTTTTCATACTCCATGCTTAGTGCCCTTTGAGTGCATTATCTAGGAATGAACCTGGTAGAGCATCCCACACAAACGAATGCTCCACATGCGGGTTTCACATGCCACCAACTCCACATTCACAGGCAACTTCAGCGCCACAGCCGTTTTCAGATAGCCCTCAATGCAAAGGCTCTAGACGCAAATATTGGTGTGAGAGCTAATTCAATCAAGGAAACACTGCATGTTGGTGAAGGGCATATTGAAGAAGGATCAGCCGAGTGGTTCTTGTGGGAGAACAACTCCATTTGGCTCACTAACTTCACACACCATCAGGCTTCCAAGCAGCTCTCAAGGAAACTCAGTTTTCACACTCTATGCTTAGTGCCCTTTGAGTGCATTATCTAGGAATGAACCTGGTAGAGCATCCCACACAAACGAATGCTCCACATGCGGGTTTCACATGCCACCAACTCCACATTCACAGGCAACTTCAGCGCCACAGCCGTTTTCAGATAGCCCTCAATGCAAAGGCTCTAGACGCAAATATTGGTGTGAGAGCTAATTCAATCAAGGAAACACTGCATGTTGGTGAAGGGCATATTGAAGAAGGATCAGCCGAGTGGTTCTTGTGGGAGAACAACTCCATTTCGCTCACTAACTTCACACACCATCAGGCTTCCAAGCAGCTCTCAAGGAAACTCAGTTTTCACACTCTATGCTTAGTGCCCTTTGAGTGCATTATCTAGGAATGAACCTGGTAGAGCATCCCACACAAACGAATGCTCCACATGCGGGTTTCACATGCCACCAACTCCACATTCACAGGCAACTTCAGCGCCACAGCCGTTTTCAGATAGCCCTCAATGCAAAGGCTCTAGACGCAAATATTGGTGTGAGAGCTAATTCAATCAAGGAAACACTGCATGTTGGTGAAGGGCATATTGAAGAAGGATCAGCCGAGTGGTTCTTGTGGGAGAACAACTCCATTTGGCTCACTAACTTCACACACCATCAGGCTTCCAAGCAGCTCTCAAGGAAACTCAGTTTTCACACTCTATGCTTAGTGCCCTTTGAGTGCATTATCTAGGAATGAACCTGGTAGAGCATCCCACACAAACGAATGCTCCACATGCGGGTTTCACATGCCACCAACTCCACATTCACAGGCAACTTCAGCGCCACAGCCGTTTTCAGATAGCCCTCAATGCAAAGGCTCTAGACGCAAATATTGGTGTGAGAGCTAATTCAATCAAGGAAACACTGCATGTTGGTGAAGGGCATATTGAAGAAGGATCAGCCGAGTGGTTCTTGTGGGAGAACAACTCCATTTGGCTCACTAACTTCACACACCATCAGGCTTCCAAGCAGCTCTCAAGGAAACTCAGTTTTCACACTCTTTGCTTAGTGCCCTTTGTATGGCTAGGACTGAAATGAACCTGGTAGAGCATCCCACACAAACGAATGCTCCACATGCGGGTTTCACATGCCACCAACTCCACATTCACAGGCAACTTCAGCGCCACAGCCGTTTTCAGATAGCCCTCAATGCAAAGGCTCTAGACGCAAATATTGGTGTGAGAGCTAATTCAATCAAGGAAACACTGCATGTTGGTGAAGGGCATATTGAAGAAGGATCAGCCGAGTGGTTCTTGTGGGAGAACAACTCCATTTGGCTCACTAACTTCACACACCATCAGGCTTCCAAGCAGCTCTCAAGGAAACTCAGTTTTCATACTCCATGCTTAGTGCCCTTTGAGTGCATTATCTAGGAATGAACCTGGTAGAGCATCCCACACAAACGAATGCTCCACATGCGGGTTTCACATGCCACCAACTCCACATTCACAGGCAACTTCAGCGCCACAGCCGTTTTCAGATAGCCCTCAATGCAAAGGCTCTAGACGCAAATATTGGTGTGAGAGCTAATTCAATCAAGGAAACACTGCATGTTGGTGAAGGGCATATTGCAGAAGGATCAGCCGAGTGGTTCTTGTGGGAGAACAACTCCATTTGGCTCACTAACTTCACACACCATCAGGCTTCCAAGCAGCTCTCAAGGAAACTCAGTTTTCACACTCTATGCTTAGTGCCCTTTGAGTGCATTATCTAGGAATGAACCTGGTAGAGCATCCCACACAAACGAATGCTCCACATGCGGGTTTCACATGCCACCAATTCCACATTCACAGGCAACTTCAGCGCCACAGCCGTTTTCAGATAGCCCTCAATGCAAAGGCTCTAGACGCAAATATTGTTGTGAGAGCTAATTCAATCAAGGAAACACTGCATGTTGGTGAAGGGCATATTGAAGAAGGATCAGCCGAGTGGTTCTTGTGGGAGAACAACTCCATTTGGCTCACTAACTTCACACACCATCAGGCTTCCAAGCAGCTCTCAAGGAAACTCAGTTTTCACACTCTATGCTTAGTGCCCTTTGAGTGCATTATCTAGGAATGAACCTGGTAGAGCATCCCACACAAACGAATGCTCCACATGCGGGTTTCACATGCCACCAACTCCACATTCACAGGCAACTTCAGCGCCACAGCCGTTTTCAGATAGCCCTCAATGCAAAGGCTCTAGACGCAAATATTGGTGTGAGAGCTAATTCAATCAAGGAAACACTGCATGTTGGTGAAGGGCATATTGAAGAAGGATCAGCCGAGTGGTTCTTGTGGGAGAACAACTCCATTTGGCTCACTAACTTCACACACCATCAGGCTTCCAAGCAGCTCTCAAGGAAACTCAGTTTTCACACTCTATGCTTAGTGCCCTTTGAGTGCATTATCTAGGAATGAACCTGGTAGAGCATCCCACACAAACGAATGCTCCACATGCGGGTTTCACATGCCACCAACTCCACATTCACAGGCAACTTCAGCGCCACAGCCGTTTTCAGATAGCCCTCAATGCAAAGGCTCTAGACGCAAATATTGGTGTGAGAGCTAATTCAATCAAGGAAACACTGCATGTTGGTGAAGGGCATATTGAAGAAGGATCAGCCGAGTGGTTCTTGTGGGAGAACAACTCCATTTGGCTCACTAACTTCACACACCATCAGGCTTCCAAGCAGCTCTCAAGGAAACTCAGTTTTCACACTCTATGCTTAGTGCCCTTTGTATGGCTAGGACTGAAATGAACCTGGTAGAGCATCCCACACAAACGAATGCTCCACATGCGGGTTTCACATGCCACCAACTCCACATTCACAGGCAACTTCAGCGCCACAGCCGTTTTCAGATAGCCCTCAATGCAAAGGCTCTAGACACAAATATTGGTGTGAGAGCTAATTCAATCAAGGAAACACTGCATGTTGGTGAAGGGCATATTGAAGAAGGATCAGCCGAGTGGTTCTTGTGGGAGAACAACTCCATTTGGCTCACTAACTTCACACACCATCAGGCTTCCAAGCAGCTCTCAAGGAAACTCAGTTTTCATACTCCATGCTTAGTGCCCTTTGAGTGCATTATCTAGGAATGTACCTATTAGAGCACCCCACACAAACGAATGCTCCACATGCGGGTTTCACATGCCACCAACTCCACATTCACAGGCAACTTCAGCGCCACAGCCGTTTTCAGATAGCCCTCAATGCAAAGGCTCTAGACGCAAATATTGGTGTGAGAGCTAATTCAATCAAGGAAACACTGCATGTTGGTGAAGGGCATATTGAAGAAGGATCAGCCGAGTGGTTCTTGTGGGAGAACAACTCCATTTGGCTCACTAACTTCACACAC
>NW_026698260.1:0-31296 GCF_030435755.1 Ochotona princeps
GGAATGAACCTGGTAGAGCATCCCACACAAACGAATGCTCCACATGCAGGTCTCACATGCCACCAACTCCACATTCACAGGCAACTTCAGCGCCACAGCTGTTTTCAGATAGCCCTCAATGCAAAGGCTCTAGACGCAAATATTGGTGTGAGAGCTAATTCAATCAAGGAAACACTTCATGTTGGTGAAGGGCATATTGAAGAAGGATCAGCCGAGTGGTTCTTGTGGGAGAACAACTCCATTTGGCTCACTAACTTCACACACCATCAGGCTTCCAAGCAGCTCTCAAGGAAACTCAGTTTTCACACTCTATACTTAGTGCCCTTTGAGTGCCTAGGACTGAAATGAAGCTGGTAGAGCATCCCACACAAACGAATGCTCCACATGCGGGTTTCACATGCCACCAACTCCACATTCACAGGCAACTTCAGCGCCACAGCCGTTTTCAGATAGCCCTCAATGCAAAGGCTCTAGACACAAATAGTGGTGTGACAGCTAATTCAATCAAGGAAACACTGCATGTTGGTGAAGGGCATATTGAAGAAGGATCAGCCGAGTGGTTCTTGTGGGAGAACAACTCCATTTACCTCACTAATTCACACACCATCAGGCTTCCAAGCAGCTCTCAAGGAAACTCAGTTTTTACACTCTATGCTTAGTGCCCTTTGAGTGCATTATCTAGGAATGAACCTGGTAGAGCATCCCACACAAACGAATGCTCCACATGCAGGTGTCACATGCCACCAACTCCACATTCACAGGCAACTTCAGCGCCACAGCCGTTTTCAGATAGCCCTCAATGCAAAGGCTCTAGACGCAAATATTGGTGTGAGAGCTAATTCAATCAAGGAAACACTGCATGTTGGTGAAGGGCATATTGAAGAAGGATCAGCCGAGTGGTTCTTGTGGGAGAACAACTCCATTTGGCTCACTAACTTCACACACCATCAAGCTTCCAAGCAGCTCTCAAGGAAACTCAGTTTTCACACTCTAGGCTTAGTGCCCTTTGAGTGCCTAGGCCTGAAATGAAGCTTGGTGAGCATCCCACACAAACAAATGCTCCACATGCGAGTTTCACATGCCACCAACTCCACATTCACAGGCAACTGCAGCGCCACAGCCGTTTTCAGATAGCCCTCAATGCAAAGGCTCTAGACGCAAATATTGGTGTGAGAGCTAATTCAATCAAGGAAACACTGCATGTTGGTGAAGGGCATATTGCAGGAGGATCAGCCGAGTGGTTCTTGTGGGAGAACAACTCCATTTGGCTCACTAACTTCACACACCATCAGGCTTCCAAGCAGCTCTCAAGGAAACTCAGTTTTCAACTCTATGCTTAGTGCCCTTTGAGTGCCTAGGGCTGAAATGAAGCTTGATGAGCATCCCACACAAACGAATGCTCCACATGCGGGTGTCACATGTCACCAACTCCACATTCACAGGCAACTTCAGCGCCACGGCCGTTTTCAGATAGCCCTCAATGCAAAGGCTCTAGACGCAAATATTGGTGTGACAGCTAATTCAATCAAGGAAACACTGCATGTTGGTGAAGGGCATATTGAAGAAGGATCAGCTGAGTGGTTCTTGTGGGAGAACAACTCCATTTGGCTCACTAACTTCACATACCATCAGGCTTCCAAGCAGCTCTCAAGGAAACTCAGTTTTCACACTCTAGGCTTAGTGCCCTTTGAGTGCCTAGGACTGAAATGAAGCTTGGTGAGCATCCCACACAAACGAATGCTCCACATGCGGGTTTCACATGCCACCAACTCCACATTCACAGGCAACTTCAGCGCCACAGCCGTTTTCAGATAGCCCTCAATGCAAAGGCTCTAGACGCAAATATTGGTGTGAGAGCTAATTCAATCAAGGACACACTGCATGTTGGTGAAGGGCATATTGAAGAAGGATCAGCCGAGTGGTTCTTGTGGGAGAACAACTCCATTTGGCTCACTAACTTCACACACCATCAGGCTTCCAAGCAGCTCTCAATGAAACTCAGTTTTTACACTCTATGCTTAGTGCCCTTTGAGTGCATTATCTAGGAATGAAGCTGGTAGAGCATCCCACACAAACGAATGCTCCACATGCAGGTCTCACATGCCACCAACTCCACATTCACAGGCAACTTCAGCGCCACAGCCGTTTTCAGATAGCCCTCAATGCAAACGCTCTAGACGCAAAAATTGGTGTGAGAGCTAATTCAATCAAGGAAACACTGCATGTTGGTGAAGGGCATATTGAAGAAGGATCACCCGAGTGGTTCTTGTGGGAGAACAACTCCATTTGGCTCACTAACTTCACACACCATCAGGCTTCCAAGCAGCTCTCAAGGAAACTCAGTTTTCACACTCTAGGCTTAGTGCACTTTGAGTGCCTAGGACTGAAATGAAGCTTGGTGAGCATCCCACACAAACAAATGCTCCACATGCGGGTTTCACATGCCACCAACTCCACATTCACAGGCAACTTCAGCGCCACAGCCGTTTTCAGATAGCCCTCAATGCAAAGGCTCTAGACGCAAATATTGGTGTGAGAGCTAATTCAATCAAGGAAACACTGCATGTTGGTGAAGGGCTTATTGAAGAAGGATCAGCCGAGTGGTTCTTGTGGGAGAACAACTCCATTTGGCTCACTAACTTCACACACCATCAGGCTTCCAAGCAGCTCTCAAGGAAACTCAGTTTTTACACTCTATGCTTAGTGCCCTTTGAGTGCATTATCTAGGAATGAATCTGGTAGAGCATCCCACACAAACGAATGCTCCACATGCGGGTTTCACATGCCACCAACTCCACATTCACAGGCAACTTCAGCGCCACAGCCGTTTTCAGATAGCCCTCAATGCAAAGGCTCTAGACGCAAATATTGGTGTGAGAGCTAATTCAATCAAGGAAACACTGCATGTTGGTGAAGGGCATATTGAAGAAGGATCAGCCGAGTGGTTCTTGTGGGAGAACAACTCCATTTGGCTCACTAACTTCACACACCATCAGGCTTCCAAGCAGCTCTCAAGGAAACTCAGTTTTCACACTCTAGGCTTAGTGCCCTTTGAGTGCCTAGCACTGAAATGAAGCTTGGTGATTATCCCACACAAACAAATGCTCCACATGCGGGTTTCACATGCCACCAACTCCACATTCACAGGCAACTTCAGCGCCACAGCCGTTTTCAGATAGCCCTCAATGCAAAGGATCCAGACGCAAAAATTGGTGTGAGAGCTAATTCAATCAAGGAAACACTGCATGTTGTTGAAGGGCATATTGCAGGAGGATCAGCCGAGTGGTTCTTGCGGGAGAACAACTCCATTTGGCTCACTAACTTCACACACCATCAGGCTTCCAAGCAGCTCTCAAGGAAACTCAGTTTTCATACTCTAGGCTTAGTGCACTTTGAGTGCCTAGGACTGAAATGAAGCTTGGTGAGCATCCCACACAAACGAATGCTCCACATGCGGGTTTCACATGCCACCAACTCCACATTCACAGGCAACTTCAGCGCCACAGCCGTTTTCAGATAGCCCTCAATGCAAAGGCTCTAGACGCAAATATTGGTGTGAGAGCTAATTCAATCAAGGAAACACTGCATGTTGGTGAAGGGCTTATTGAAGAAGGATCAGCCGAGTGGTTCTTGTGGGAGAACAACTCCATTTGGCTCACTAACTTCACACACCATCAGGCTTTCAAGCAGCTCTCAAGGAAACTCAGTTTTTACACTCTATTCTTAGTGCCCTTTGAGTGCATTATCTAGGAATGAACCTGGTAGAGCATCCCACACAAACGAATGCTCCACATGCAGGTCTCACATGCCACCAACTCCACATTCACAGGCAACTTCAGCGCCACAGCCGTTTTCAGATAGCCCTCAATGCAAAGGCTCTAGACGCAAAAATTGGTGTGAGAGCTAATTCAATCAAGGAAACACTGCATGTTGTTGAAGGGCATATTGCAGAAGGATCAGCCGAGTGGTTCTTGTGGGAGAACAACTCCATTTGGCTCACTAACTTCACACACCATCAGGCTTCCAAGCAGCTCTCAAGGAAACTCAGTTTTCACACTCTAGGCTTAGTGCACTTTGAGTGCCTAGGACTGAAATGAAGCTTGGTGAGCATCCCACACAAACAAATGCTCCACATGCGGGTTTCACATGCCACCAACTCCACATTCACAGGCAACTTCAGCGCCACAGCCGTTTTCAGATAGCCCTCAATGCAAAGGCTCTAGACGCAAATATTGGTGTGAGAGCTAATTCAATCAAGGAAACACTGCATGTTGGTGAAGGGCTTATTGAAGAAGGATCAGCCGAGTGGTTCTTGTGGGAGAACAACTCCATTTGGCTCACTAACTTCACACACCATCAGGCTTCCAAGCAGCTCTCAAGGAAACTCAGTTTTTACACTCTATGCTTAGTGCCCTTTGAGTGCATTATCTAGGAATGAACCTGGTAGAGCATCCCACACAAACGAATGCTCCACATGCGGGTTTCACATGCCACCAACTCCACATTCACAAGCAAATGCAGCGTCACAGCCGTTTTCAGATAGCCCTCAATGCAAAGGCTCTAGACGCAAATATTGGTGTGAGAGCTAATTCAATCAAGGAAACACTGCATGTTGGTGAAGGGCATATTGAAGAAGGATCAGCCGAGTGGTTCTTGTGGGAGAACAACTCCATTTGGCTCACTAACTTCACACACCATCAGGCTTCCAAGCAGCTCTCAAGGAAACTCAGTTTTTACACTCTATGCTTAGTGCCCTTTGAGGGCATTATCTAGGAATGAACCTGGTAGAGCATCCCACACAAACGAATGCTCCACATGCGAGTTTCACATGCCACCAACTCCACATTCACAGGCAACTTCAGCGCCACAGCCGTTTTCAGATAGCCCTCAATGCAAAGGCTCTAGACGCAAAAATTGGTGTGACAGCTAATTCAATCAAGGAAACACTGCATGTTGTTGAAGGGCATATTGCAGGAGGATCAGCCGAGTGGTTCTTGTGGGAGAACAACTCCATTTGGCTCACTAACTTCACACACCATCAGGCTTCCAAGCAGTTCTCAAGGAAACTCAGCTTTCACACTCTATGATTAGTGCCCTTTGAGTGCCTAGGACTGAAATGAAGCTTGGTGAGCATCCCACAGAAACGAATGCTCCACATGCTGTTTTCACATGCCACCATCTCCACATTCACAGGCAACTTCAGCGCCACAGCCGTTTTCAGATAGCCCTCAATTCAAAGGCTCTAGACGCAAATATTGGTGTGAGAGCTAATTCAATCAAGGAAACACTGCATGTTGGTGAAGGGCATATTGAAGAAGGATCAGCCGAGTGGTTCTTGTGGGAGAACAACTGCATTTGGCTCACTAACTTCACACACCATCAGGCTTCCAAGCAGCTCTCAAGGAAACTCAGTTTTCACACTCTATGCTTAGTGCCCTTTGAGTGCATTATCTAGGAATGAACCTGGTAGAGCATCCCACACAAACGAATGCTCCACATGCAGGTCTCACATGCCACCAACTCCACATTCACAGGCAACTTCAGCGGCACAGCTGTTTTCAGATAGCCCTCAATGCAAAGGCTCTAGACGCAAATATTGGTGTGAGAGCTAATTCAATCAAGGAAACACTTCATGTTGTTGAAGGGCATATTGCAGAAGGATCAGCCGAGTGGTTCTTGTGGGAGAACAACTCCATTTGGCTCACTAACTTCACACACCATCAAGCTTCCAAGCAGCTCTCAAGGAAACTCAGTTTTCACACTCTAGGCTTAGTGCCCTTTGAGTGCCTAGGACTGAAATGAAGCTTGGTGAGCATCCCACACAAACAAATGCTCCACATGCGAGTTTCACATGCCACCAACTCCACATTCACAGGCAACTGCAGCGCCACAGCCGTTTTCAGATAGCCCTCAATGCAAAGGCTCTAGACGCAAATATTGGTGTGAGAGCTAATTCAATCAAGGAAACACTGCATGTTGGTGAAGGGCTTATTGAAGAAGGATCAGCCCAGTGTTTCTTGTGGGAGAACAACTCCATTTGGCTCACTAACTTCACACACCATCAGGCTTCCAAGCAGCTCTCAAGGAAACTCAGTTTTCACACTCTAGGCTTAGTGCCCTTTGAGTGCCTAGGACTGAAATGAAGCTTGGTGAGCATCCCACACAAACGAATGCTCCACATGCGGGTTTCACATGCCACCAACTCCACATTCACAGGCAACTTCAGCGCCACAGCCGTTTTCAGATAGCCCTCAATGCAAAGGCTCTAGACACAAATATTGGTGTGAGAGCTAATTCAATCAAGGACACACTGCATGTTGGTGAAGGGCTTATTGAAGAAGGATCAGCCGAGTGGTTCTTGTGGGAGAACAACTCCATTTGGCTCACTAACTTCACACACCATCAGGCTTCCAAGCAGCTCTCAATGAAACTCAGTTTTTACACTCTATGCTTAGTGCCCTTTGAGTGCATTATCTAGGAATGAAGCTGGTAGAGCATCCCACACAAACGAATGCTCCACATGCAGGTCTCACATGCCACCAACTCCACATTCACAGGCAACTTCAGCGCCACAGCCGTTTTCAGATAGCCCTCAATGCAAAGGCTCTAGACGCAAAAATTGGTGTGAGAGCTAATTCAATCAAGGAAACACTGCATGTTGTTGAAGGGCATATTGCAGAAGGATCAGCCGAGTGGTTCTTGTGGGAGAACAACTCCATTTGGCTCACTAACTTCACACACCATCAGGCTTCCAAGCAGCTCTCAAGGAAACTCAGTTTTCACACTCTAGGCTTAGTGCACTTTGAGTGCCTAGGACTGAAATGAAGCTTGGTGAGCATCCCACACAAACAAATGCTCCACATGCGGGTTTCACATGCCACCAACTCCACATTCACAGGCAACTTCAGCGCCACAGCCGTTTTCAGATAGCCCTCAATGCAAAGGCTCTAGACGCAAATATTGGTGTGAGAGCTAATTCAATCAAGGAAACACTGCATGTTGGTGAAGGACTTATTGAAGAAGTATCAGCCGAGTGGTTCTTGTGGGAGAACAACTCCATTTGGCTCACTAACTTCACACACCATCAGGCTTCCAAGCAGCTCTCAAGGAAACTCAGTTTTTACACTCTATGCTTAGTGCCCTTTGAGTGCATTATCTAGGAATGAACCTGGTAGAGCATCCCACACAAACGAATGCTCCACATGCGGGTTTCACATGCCACCAACTCCACATTCACAAGCAAATGCAGCGTCACAGCCGTTTTGAGATAGCCCTCAATGCAAAGGCTCTAGACGCAAATATTGGTGTGAGAGCTAATTCAATCAAGGAAACACTGCATGTTGGTGAAGGGCATATTGAAGAAGGATCAGCCGAGTGGTTCTTGTGGGAGAACAACTCCATTTGGCTCACTAACTTCACACACCATCAGGCTTCCAAGCAGCTCTCAAGGAAACTCAGTTTTCACACTCTAGGCTTAGTGCCCTTTGAGTGCCTAGCACTGAAATGAAGCTTGGTGATTATCCCACACAAACAAATGCTCCACATGCGGGTTTCACATGCCACCAACTCCACATTCACAGGCAACTTCAGCGCCACAGCCGTTTTCAGATAGCCCTCAATGCAAAGGCTCCAGACGCAAAAATTGGTGTGAGAGCTAATTCAATCAAGGAAACACTGCATGTTGTTGAAGGGCATATTGCAGGAGGATCAGCCGAGTGGTTCTTGTGGGAGAACAACTCCATTTGGCTCACTAACTTCACACACCATCAGGCTTCTAAGCAGCTCTCAAGGAAACTCAGTTTTCACACTCTAGGCTTAGTGCCCTTTGAGTGGCTAGGACTGAAATGAAGCTTGGTGAGCATCCCACACAAACGAATGCTCCACATGCGGGTGTCACATGTCACCAACTCCACATTCACAGGCAACTTCAGCGCCACAACCATTTTCAGATAGCCCTCAATGCAAAGGCTCTAGACGCAAATATTGGTGTGACAGCTAATTCAATCAAGGAAACACTGCATGTTGGTGAAGGGCATATTGCAGAAGGATCAGCTGAGTGGTTCTTGTGGGAGAACAACTCCATTTGGCTCACTAACTTCACATACCATCAGGCTTCCAAGCAGCTCTCAAGGATACTCAGTTTTCACACTCTATGCTTAGTGCCCTTTGAGTGCCTAGGACTGAAATGAAGCTTGGTGAGCTTCCCACAGAAACAAATGCTCCACATGCGGGTTTCACATGTGACCAACTCCACATTCACAGGCAACTGCAGCGCCACATTCGTTTTCAGATAGCCCTCAATGCAAAGGCTCTAGACGCAAATATTGGTGTGAGAGCTAATTCAATCAAGGAAACACTGCATGTTGGTGAAGGGCATATTGAAGAAGGATCAGCCGAGTGGTTCTTGTGGGAGAACAACTCCATTTGGCTCACTAACTTCACACAGCATCAGGCTTCCAAGCAACTCTCAAGGAAACTCAGTTTTCACACTCTATGCTTAGTGCCCTTTGAGTGCATTATCTAGGAATAAACCTGGTAGAGCATCCCACACAAACGAATGCTCCACATGCGGGTTTCACATGTCACCAACTCCACATTCACAGGCAAATGCAGCGCCACAGCCGTTTTCAGATAGCCCTCAATGCAAAGGCTCTAGACGCAAATATTGTTGTGAGAGCTAATTCAATCAAGGACACACTGCATGTTGGTGAAGGGCATATTGAAGAAGGATCAGCCCAGTGGTTCTTGTGGGAGAACAACTCCATTTGGCTCACTAACTTCACACAGCATCAGGCTTCCAAGCAGCTCTCAAGGAAACTCAGTTTTCACACTCTAGGCTTAGTGCCCTTTGAGTGCCTAGGACTGAAATGAAGCTTGGTGAGCATCCCACACAAACGAATGCTCCACATGCGGGCTTCACATGCCACCAACTCCACATTCACAGGCAACTTCAGCGCCACAGCCGTTTTCAGATAGCCCTCAATGCAAAGGCTCTAGACGCAAATATTGGTGTGAGAGCTAATTCAATCAAGGACACACTGCATGTTGGTGAAGGGCATATTGAAGAAGGATCAGCCGAGTGGTTCTTGTGGGAGAACAACTCCATTTGGCTCACTAACTTCACACACCATCAGGCTTCCAAGCAGCTCTCAATGAAACTCAGTTTTTACACTCTATGCTTAGTGCCCTTTGAGTGCATTATCTAGGAATGAAGCTGGTAGAGCATCCCACACAAACGAATGCTCCACATGCAGGTCTCACATGCCACCAACTCCACATTCACAGGCAACTTCAGCGCCACAGCCGTTTTCAGATAGCCCTCAATGCAAAGGCTCTAGACGCAAAAATTGGTGTGAGAGCTAATTCAATCAAGGAAACACTGCATGTTGGTGAAGGGCATATTGAAGAAGGATCAGCCGAGTGGTTCTTGTGGGAGAACAACTCCATTTGGCTCACTAACTTCACACAGCATCAGGATTCCAAGCAGCTCTCAAGGAAACTCAGTTTTCACACTCTAGGCTTAGTGCCCTTTGAGTGCCTAGGACTGAAATGAAGCTTGGTGAGCATCCCACACAAACGAATGCTCCACATGCGGGTTTCACATGCCACCAACTCCACATTCACAGGCAACTTCAGCGCCACAGCCGTTTTCAGATAGCCCTCAATGCAAAGGCTCCAGACGCAAAAATTGGTGTGAGAGCTAATTCAATCAAGGAAACACTGCATGTTGTTGAAGGGCATATTGCAGGAGGATCAGCCGAGTGGTTCTTGTGGGAGAACAACTCCATTTGGCTCACTAACTTCACACACCATCAGGCTTCTAAGCAGCTCTCAAGGAAACTCAGTTTTCACACTCTAGGCTTAGTGCCCTTTGAGTGCCTAGGACTGAAATGAAGCTTGGTGAGCATCCCACACAAACGAATGCTCCACATGCGGGTGTCACATGTCACCAACTCCACATTCACAGGCAACTTCAGCGCCACGGCCGTTTTCAGATAGCCCTCAATGCAAAGGCTCTAGACGCAAATATTGGTGTGAGAGCTAATTCAATCAAGGAAACACTGCATGTTGGTGAAGGGCATATTGCAGAAGGATCAGCTGAGTGGTTCTTGTTGGAGAACAACTCCATTTGGCTCACTAACTTCACATACCATCAGGCTTCCAAGCAGCTCTCAAGGAAACTCAGTTTTCACACTCTATGCTTAGTGCCCTTTGAGTGCCTAGGATTGAAATGAAGCTTGGTGAGCTTCCCACAGAAACAAATGCTCCACATGCGGGTTTCACATGTGACCAACTCCACATTCACAGGCAACTGCAGCGCCACATTCGTTTTCAGATAGCCCTCAATGCAAAGTCTCTAGACGCAAATATTGGTGTGAGAGCTAATTCAATCAAGGAAACACTGCATGTTGGTGAAGGGCATATTGAAGAAGGATCAGCCGAGTGGTTCTTGTGGGAGAACAACTCCATTTGGCTCACTAACTTCACACAGCATCAGGCTTCCAAGCAACTCTCAAGGAAACTCAGTTTTCACACTCTATGCTTAGTGCCCTTTGAGTGCATTATCTGGGAATGAAACTGGTAGAGCATCCCACACAAACGAATGCTCCACATGCGGGTTTCACATGCCACCAACTCCACATTCACAGGCAAATGCAGCGCCACAGCCGTTTTGAGATAGCCCTCAATGCAAAGGCTCTAGACGCAAATAATTGTTTGAGAGCTAATTCAATCAAGGAAACACTGCATGTTGGTGAAGGGCATATTGAAGAAGGATCAGCCGAGTGGTTCTTGTGGGAGAACAACTCCATTTGGCTCACTAACTTCACACACCATCAGGCTTCCAAGCAGCTCTCAAGGAAACTCAGTTTTCACACTCTATGCTTAGTGCCCTTTGAGTGCCTAGGACTGAAATGAACCTGGTGAGCATCCCACACAAACGAATGCTCCACATGCGGGTTTCACATGCCACCAACTCCACATTCACAGGCAACTTCAGCGCCACGGCCGTTTTCAGATAGCCCTCAATGCAAAGGCTCTAGACGCAAATAATTGTTTGAGAGCTAATTCAATCAAGGAAACACTGCATGTTGGTGAAGGGCATATTGCAGGAGGATCAGCCGAGTGGTTCTTGTGGGAGAACAACTCCATTTGGCTCACTGACTTCATACACCATCAGGCTTCCAAGCAGCTCTCAAGGAAACTCAGTTTTCACACTCTATGCTTAGTGCCCTTTGAGTGCATTATCTAGGAATGAACCTGGTAGAGCATCCCACACAAACGAATGCTCCACATGCGGGTTTCACATGCCACCAACTCCACATTCACAGGCAACTTCAGCGCCACAGCCGTTTTCAGATAGCCCTCAATGCAAAGGCTCTAGACGCAAATATTGGTGTGAGAGCTAATTCAATCAAGGGAACACTGCATGTTGGTGAAGGGCATATTGAAGAAGGATCAGCCGAGTGGTTCTTGTGGGAGAACAACTCCATTTGGCTCACTAACTTCACACACCATCAGGCTTCCAAGCAGTTCTCAAGGAAACTCAGTTTTCACACTCTATACTTAGTGCCCATTGAGTGCCTAGGACTAAAATGAAGCTTGGTGAGCATCCCACACAAACGAATGCTCCACATGCGGGTTTCACATGCCACCAACTCCACATTCACAGGCAACTTCAGCGCCACAGCCGTTTTCAGATAGCCCTCAATGCAAAGGCTCTAGACGCAAATATTGGTGTGAGAGCTAATTCAATCAAGGAAACACTGCATGTTGGTGAAGGGCATATTGAAGAAGGATCAGCTGAGTGGTTCTTGTGGGAGAACAACTCCATTTGGCTCACTAACTTCACACACCATCAGGCTTCCAAGCAGCTCTCAAGGAAACTCAGTTTTCACACTCTATGCTTAGTGCCCTTTGAGTGCATTATCTAGGAATGAACCTGGTAGAGCATCCCACACAAACGAATGCTCCACATGCAGGTTTCACATGCCACCAACTCCAAAGTCACAGGCAACTTCAGCGCCACAGCCGTTTTCAGATAGCCCTCAATGCAAAGGCTCTAGACGCAAATATTGGTGTGAGAGCTAATTCAATCAAGGAAACACTGCATGTTGGTGAAGGGCATATTGAAGAAGGATCAGCCGAGTGGTTCTTGTGGGAGAACAACTCCATTTGGCTCACTAACTTCACACACCATCAGGCTTCCAAGCAGCTCTCAAGGAAACTCAGTTTTTACACTCTATGCTTAGTGCCCTTTGAGGGCATTATCTAGGAATGAACCTGGTAGAGCATCCCACACAAACGAATGCTCCACATGCGGGTTTCACATGCCACCAACTCCACATTCACAGGCAACTTCAGCGCCACAGCCGTTTTCAGATAACCCTCAATGCAAAGTCTCTAGACGCAAAAATTGGTGTGACAGCTAATTCAATCAAGGAAACACTGCATGTTGTTGAAGGGCATATTGCAGGAGGATCAGCCGAGTGGTTCTTGTGGGAGAACAACTCCATTTGGCTCACTAACTTCACACACCATCAGGCTTCCAAGCAGCTCTCAAGGAAACTCAGTTTTCACACTCTATGATTAGTGCCCTTTGAGTGCCTAGGACTGAAATGAAGCTTGGTGAGCATCCCACACAAACGAATGCTCCACATGCTGTTTTCACATGCCACCATCTCCACATTCACAGGCAACTTCAGCGCCACAGCCGTTTTCAGATAGCCCTCAATGCAAAGGCTCTAGACACAAATATTGGTGTGAGAGCTAATTCAATCAAGGAAACACTGCATGTTGGTGAAGGGCATATTGAAGAAGGATCAGCCGAGTGGTTCTTGTGGGAGAACAACTGCATTTGGCTCACTAACTTCACACACCATCAGGCTTCCAAGCAGCTCTCAAGGAAACTCAGTTTTCACACTCTAGGCTTAGTGCCCTTTGAGTGCATTATCTAGGAATGAACCTGGTAGAGCATCCCACACAAACGAATGCTCCACATGCAGGTCTCACATGCCACCAACTCCACATTCACAGGCAACTTCAGCGGCACAGCTGTTTTCAGATAGCCCTCAATGCAAAGGCTCTAGACGCAAATATTGGTGTGAGAGCTAATTCAATCAAGGAAACACTTCATGTTGGTGAAGGGCATATTGAAGAAGGATCAGCCGAGTGGTTCTTGTGGGAGAACAACTCCATTTGGCTCACTAACTTCACCCACCATCAGGCTTCCAAGCAGCTCTCAAGGAAACTCAGCTTTCACACTCTAGGCTTAGTGCCCTTTGAGTGCCTAGGACTGAAATGAAGCTGGTAGAGCATCCCACACAAACGAATGCTCCACATGCGGGTTTCACATGCCACCAACTCCACATTCACAGGCAACTTCAGCGCCACAGCCGTTTTCAGATAGCCCTCAATGCAAAGGCTCTAGACACAAATAGTGGTGTGACAGCTAATTCAATCAAGGAAACACTGCATGTTGGTGAAGGGCATATTGAAGAAGGATCAGCCGAGTGGTTCTTGTGGGAGAACAACTCCATTTACCTCACTAATTCACACACCATCAGGCTTCCAAGCAGCTCTCAAGGAAACTCAGTTTTTACACTCTATGCTTAGTGCCCTTTGAGTGCATTATCTAGGAATGAACCTGGTAGAGCATCCCACACAAACGAATGCTCCACATGCAGGTGTCACATGCCACCAACTCCACATTCACAGGCAACTTCAGCGCCACAGCCGTTTTCAGATAGCCCTCAATGCAAAGGCTCTAGACGCAAATATTGGTGTGAGAGCTAATTCAATCAAGGAAACACTGCATGTTGGTGAAGGGCATATTGAAGAAGGATCAGCCGAGTGGTTCTTGTGGGAGAACAACTCCATTTGGCTCACTAACTTCACACACCATCAAGCTTCCAAGCAGCTCTCAAGGAAACTCAGTTTTCACACTCTAGGCTTAGTGTCCTTTGAGTGCCTAGGCCTGAAATGAAGCTTGGTGAGCATCCCACACAAACAAATGCTCCACATGCGAGTTTCACATGCCACCAACTCCACATTCACAGGCAACTGCAGCGCCACAGCCGTTTTCAGATAGCCCTCAATGCAAAGGCTCTAGACGCAAATATTGGTGTGAGAGCTAATTCAATCAAGGAAACAGTGCATGTTGGTGAAGGGCTTATTGAAGAAGGATCAGCCCAGTGTTTCTTGTGGGAGAACAACTCCATTTGGCTCACTAACTTCACACACCATCAGGCTTCCAAGCAGCTCTCAAGGAAATTCAGTTTTCACGCTCTATGCTTAGTGTCCTTTGAGTGCATTATCTAGGAATCAACCTGGTAGAGCATCCCACACAAACAAATGCTCCACATGCGGGTTTCACATGCCACCAACTCCACATTCACAGGCAAATGCAGCGCCACGGCCGTTTTCAGATAGCCCTCAATGCAAAGGCTCTAGACGCAAATATTGGTGTGAGAGCTAATTCAATCAAGGAAACACTGCATGTTGGTGAAGGGCATATTGAAGAAGGATCAACAGAGTGGTTCTTGTGGGAGAACAACTCCATTTGGCTCACTAACTTCACACACCATCAGGAATCCAAGCAGCTCTCAAGGAAACTCAGTTTTCACACTCTATGCTTAGTGCCCTTTGAGTGCCTAGGACTGAAAAGAAGCTTGGTGTGCATCCCAAACAAATGAATGCTCCACATGCGGGTTTCACATGCCACCAACTCCACATTCACAGGCAACTTCAGCGCCACAGCCGTTTTCAGATAGCCCTCAATGCAAAGGCTCTAGACGCAAATATTGGTGTGAGAGCTAATTCAATCAAGGAAACACTGCATGTTGGTGAAGGGCAAATTGAAGAAAGATCAGCCGAGTGGTTCTTGTGGGAGAACAACTCCATTTGGCTCACTAACTTAACACACCATCAAGCTTCCAAGCATCTCTCAAGGAAACTCAGTTTTCACACTCTATGCTTAGTGCCCTTTGAGTGCATTATCTAGGAATGAACCTGGTAGAGCATCCCACACAAACGAATGCTCCACATGTGGGTTTCACATGCCACCACCTCCACATTCACAGGCAACTTCAGCGCCACAGCCGTTTTCAGATAGCCCTCAATGCAAAGGCTCTAGACGCAAATATTGGTGTGACAGCTAATTCAATCAAGGAAACACTTCATGTTGGTAAAGGGCATATTGAAGAAGGATCAGCCGAGTGGTTCTTGTGGGAGAACAACTCCATTTGGCACACTAACTTCACACAGCATCAGGCTTCCACGCAGCTCTCAAGGAAACTCAGCTTTCACACTCTATGCTTAGTGCCCTTTGAGTGCCTAGGATTGAAAAGAACCTTGGTGAGCATCCCACACAAACGAATGCTCCACATGCAGGTGTCACATGCCACCAACTCCACATTCACAGGCAACTTCAGCGCCACAGCCGTTTTCAGATAGCCCTCAATGCAAAGGCTCTAGACGCAAATATTGGTGTGAGAGCTAATTCAATCAAGGAAACACTGCATGTTGGTGAAGGGCATATTGAAGAAGGATCAGCCGAGTGGTTCTTGTGGGAGAACAACTCCATTTGGCACACTAACTTCACACACCATCAGGCTTCCAAGCAGCTCTCAAGGAAACTCAGTTTTTACACTCTATGCTTAGTGCCCTTTGAGTGCATTATCTAGGAATGAACCTGTTAGAGCATCCCACACAAACGAATGCTCCACATGCGGGTTTCACATGCCACCAACTCCACATTCACAGGCAACTTCAGCGCCACAGCCGTTTTCAGATAGCCCTCAATGCAAAGGCTGTAGACGCAAATATTGGTGTGAGAGCTAATTCAATCAAGGAAACACTGCATGTTGGTGAAGGGCATATTGAAGAAGGATCAGCCGAGTGGTTCTTGTGGGAGAACAACTCCATTTGGCTCACTAACTTCACACACCATCAGGCTTCCAAGCAGCTCTCAAGGATACTCAGTTTTCACACTCTATGCTTAGTGCCCTTTGAGTGCATTATCTAGGAATGAACCTCGTAGAGCATCCCACACAAACGAATTCTCCACATGCGGGTTTCACATGCCACCAACTCCACATTCACAGGCAACTTCAGCGCCACAGCCGTTTTCAGATAGCCCTCAATGCAAAGGCTCTAGACGCAAATATTGGTGTGAGAGCTAATTCAATCAAGGAAACACTGCTTGTTGGTGAAGGGCATATTGAAGAAGGGTCATTCGAGTGGTTCTTGTGGGAGAACAACTCCATTTGGCTCACTAACTTCACACAGCATCAGGCTTTCAAGCAGCTCTCAAGGAAACTCAGTTTTTACACTCTATGCTTAGTGCCCTTTGAGTGCATTATCTAGGAATGAACCTGGTAGAGCATCCCACACAAACGAATGCTCCACATGCGGGTTTCACATGCCACCAACTCCACATTCACAGGCAACTTCAGCGCCACAGCCGTTTTCAGATAGCCCTCAATGCAAAGGCTCTAGACGCAAATATTGGAGTGAGAGCTAATTCAATCAAGGAAACACTGCATGTTGGTGAAGGGCATATTGAAGAAGGATCAGCCGAGTGGTTCTTGTGGGAGAACAACTCCATTTGGCTCACTAACTTCACACAGCATCAGGCTTCCAAGCAGCCCTCAAGGAAACTCAGTTTTCACACTCTATGCTTAGTGCCCTTTGAGTGCCTAGGACTGAAATGAATCTTGGTGAGCATCCCACACAAACGAATGCTCCACATGCGGGTTTCACATGCCACCAACTCCGCATTCACAGGCAACTTCAGCGCCACAGCCATTTTCAGATAGCCCTCAATGCAAAGGCTCTAGACGCAAATATTGGTGTGAGAGCTAATTCAATCAAGGAAACACTGCATGTTGGTGAAGGGCATATTGAAGAAGGATCAGCAGAGCGGTTCTTGTGGGAGAACAACTCCATTTGGCTCACTAACTTCACACACCATCAGACTTCCAAGCAGCTCTCAAGGAAACTCAGTTTTCACACTCTATGCTTAGTGCCCTTTGAGTGCCTAGGACTGAAATGAAGCTTGGTGAGCATCCCACACAAAAGAATGCTCCACATGCGGGTTTCACATGCCACCAACTCCACATTCACAGGCAACTTCAGCGCCACAGTCGTTTTCAGATAGCCCTCAATGCAAAGGCTCTAGACGCAAATATTGGTGTGAGAGCTAATTCAATCAAGGAAACACTGCCTGTTGGTGAAGGGCATATTGAAGAAGGATCAGCCGAGTGGTTCTTGTGGGGGAACAACTCCATTTGGCTCACTAACTTCACACACCATCAGGCTTCCAAGCAGCTCTCAAGGAAACTCAGTTTTCACACTCTATGCTTAGTGCCCTTTGAGTACCTAGGACAGAAATGAAGCTTGGTGAGCATCCCACACAAACGAATGCTCCACATGCGGGTTTCACATGCCACCAACTCCACATTCACAGGCAACTTCAGCGCCACAGCCGTTTTCAGATAGCCCTCAATGCAAAGGCTCTAGACGCAAATATTGGTGTGAGAGCTAATTCAATCAAGGAAACACTGCCTGTTGGTGAAGGGCATATTGAAGAAGGATCAGCCGAGTGGTTCTTGTGGGAGAACAACTCCATTTGGCTCACTAACTTCACACACCATCAGGCTTCCAAGCAGCTCTCAAGGAAACTCAGTTTTCACACTCTATGCTTAGTGCCCTTTGAGTGCCTAGGACTGAAAAGAAGCTTGGTGTGCATCCCACACAAATGAATGCTCCACATGCGGGTTTCACATGCCACCAACTCCACATTCACAGGCAACTTCAGCGCCACAACCGTTTTAAGATAGCCCTCAATGCAAAGGCTCTAGACGCAAATATTGGTGTGAGAGCTAATTCAATCAAGGAAACACTGCATGTTGGTGAAGGGCAAATTGAAGAAAGATCAGCCGAGTGGTTCTTGTGGGAGAACAACTCCATTTGGCTCACTAACTTAACACACCATCAAGCTTCCAAGCATCTCTCAAGGAAACTCAGTTTTCACACTCTATGCTTAGTGCCCTTTGAGTGCATTATCTAGGAATGAACCTGGTAGAGCATCCCACACAAACGAATGCTCCACATGTGGGTTTCACATGCCACCACCTCCACATTCACAGGCAACTTCAGCGCCACAGCCGTTTTCAGATAGCCCTCAATGCAAAGGCTCTAGACGCAAATATTGGTGTGACAGCTAATTCAATCAAGGAAACACTTCATGTTGGTAAAGGGCATATTGAAGAAGGATCAGCCGAGTGGTTCTTGTGGGAGAACAACTCCATTTGGCACACTAACTTCACACAGCATCAGGCTTCCACGCAGCTCTCAAGGAAACTCAGCTTTCACACTCTATGCTTAGTGCCCTTTGAGTGCCTAGGATTGAAAAGAACCTTGGTGAGCATCCCACACAAACGAATGCTCCACATGCGGGATTCACATGCCACCAACTCCACATTCACAGGCAACTTCAGCAGCACAGCCGTTTACACTTAGCCCTCAATGCAAAGGCTCTAGACGCAAATATTGGTGTGAGAGCTAATTCAATCAAGGAAACACTGCATGTTGGTGAAGGGCATATTGAAGAAGGATCAGCCGAGTGGTTCTTGTGGGAGAACAACTCCATTTGGCACACTAACTTCACACACCATCAGGCTTCCAAGCAGCTCTCAAGGAAACTCAGTTTTTACACTCTATGCTTAGTGCCCTTTGAGTGCATTATCTAGGAATGAACCTGTTAGAGCATCCCACACAAACGAATGCTCCACATGCGGGTTTCACATGCCACCAACTCCACATTCACAGGCAACTTCAGCGCCACAGCCGTTTTCAGATAGCCCTCAATGCAAAGGCTGTAGACGCAAATATTGGTGTGAGAGCTAATTCAATCAAGGAAACACTGCATGTTGGTGAAGGGCATATTGAAGAAGGATCAGCCGAGTGGTTCTTGTGGGAGAACAACTCCATTTGGCTCACTAACTTCACACACCATCAGGCTTCCAAGCAGCTCTCAAGGATACTCAGTTTTCACACTCTATGCTTAGTGCCCTTTGAGTGCATTATCTAGGAATGAACCTCGTAGAGCATCCCACACAAACGAATTCTCCACATGCGGGTTTCACATGCCACCAACTCCACATTCACAGGCAACTTCAGCGCCACAGCCGTTTTCAGATAGCCCTCAATGCAAAGTCTCTAGACGCAAATATTGGTGTGAGAGCTAATTCAATCAAGGAAACACTGCTTGTTGGTGAAGGGCATATTGAAGAAGGGTCATTCGAGTGGTTCTTGTGGGAGAACAACTCCATTTGGCTCACTAACTTCACACAGCATCAGGCTTCCAAGCAGCTCTCAAGGAAACTCAGTTTTTACACTCTATGCTTAGTGCCCTTTGAGTGCATTATCTAGGAATGAACCTGGTAGAGCATCCCACACAAACGAATGCTCCACATGCGGGTTTCACATGCCACCAACTCCACATTCACAGGCAACTTCAGCGCCACAGCCGTTTTCAGATAGCCCTCAATGCAAAGGCTCTAGACGCAAATATTGGAGTGAGAGCTAATTCAATCAAGGAAACACTGCATGTTGGTGAAGGGCATATTGAAGAAGGATCAGCCGAGTGGTTCTTGTGGGAGAACAACTCCATTTGGCTCACTAACTTCACACAGCATCAGGCTTCCAAGCAGCCCTCAAGGAAACTCAGTTTTCACGCTCTATGCTTAGTGCCCTTTGAGTGCCTAGGACTGAAATGAATCTTGGTGAGCATCCCACACAAACGAATGCTCCACATGCGGGTTTCACATGCCACCAACTCCGCATTCACAGGCAACTTCAGCGCCACAGCCATTTTCAGATAGCCCTCAATGCAAAGGCTCTAGACGCAAATATTGGTGTGAGAGCTAATTCAATCAAGGAAACACTGCATGTTGGTGAAGGGCATATTGAAGAAGGATCAGCAGAGCGGTTCTTGTGGGAGAACAACTCCATTTGGCTCACTAACTTCACACACCATCAGACTTCCAAGCAGCTCTCAAGGAAACTCAGTTTTCACACTCTATGCTTAGTGCCCTTTGAGTGCCTAGGACTGAAATGAAGCTTGGTGAGCATCCCACACAAAAGAATGCTCCACATGCGGGTTTCACATGCCACCAACTCCACATTCACAGGCAAATGCAGCGCCACAGCCGTTTTCAGATAGCCCTCAATGCAAAGGCTCTAGACGCAAATATTGGTGTGAGAGCTAATTCAATCAAGGAAACACTGCATGTTGGTGAAGGGCATATTGAAGAAGGATCAGCCGAGTGGTTCTTGTGGGAGAACAACTCCATTTGGCTCACTAACTTCACACACCATCAGGCTTCCAAGCAGCTCTCAAGGAAACTCAGTTTTCACACTCTATGCTTAGTGCCCTTTGAGTACCTAGGACAGAAATGAAGCTTGGTGAGCATCCCACACAAACGAATGCTCCACATGCGGGTTTCACATGCCACCAACTCCACATTCACAGGCAAATGCAGCGCCACAGCCGTTTTCAGATAGCCCTCAATGCAAAGGCTCTAGACGCAAATATTGGTGTGAGAGCTAATTCAATCAAGGAAACACTGCCTGTTGGTGAAGGGCATATTGAAGAAGGATCAGCCGAGTGGTTCTTGTGGGAGAACAACTCCATTTGGCTCACTAACTTCACACACCATCAGGCTTCCAAGCAGCTCTCAAGGAAACTCAGTTTTCACACTCTATGCTTAGTGCCCTTTGAGTACCTAGGACAGAAATGAAGCTTGGTGAGCATCCCACACAAACGAATGCTCCACATGCGGGTTTCACATGCCACCAACTCCACATTCACAGGCAACTTCAGCGCCACAGCCGTTTTCAGATAGCCCTCAATGCAAAGGCTCTAGACGCAAATATTGGTGTGAGAGCTAATTCAATCAAGGAAACACTGCATGTTGGTGAAGGGCATATTGAAGAAGGATCAGTCGAGTGGTTCTTGTGGGAGAACAACTCCATTTGGCTCACTAACTTCACACACCATCAGGCTTCCAAGCAGCTCTCAAGGAAACTCGGTTTTTACACTCTATGCTTAGTGCCCTTTGAGTGCATTATCTGGGAATGAACCTGGTAGAGCATCCCACACAAATGAATGCTCCACATGCGGGTTTCACATGCCACCAACTCCACATTCACAGGCAACTTCAGCGCCACAGCCGTTTTCAGATAGCCCTCAATGCAAAGGCTCTAGACACAAATATTGGTGTGAGAGCTAATTCAATCAAGGAAACACTGCATGTTGGTGAAGGGCATATTGAAGAAGGATCAGCCGAGTGGTTCTTGTGGGAGAACAACTCCATTTGGCTCACTAACTTCACACACCATCAGGCTTCCAAGCAGCTCTCAAGGAAACTCACTTTTCACACTCTATGCTTAGTGCCCTTTGAGTGCCTAGGACTGAAATGAAGCTTGGTCAGCATCCCACACAAACGAATTCTCCACATGCGGGTTTCACATGCCACTAACTCCACATTCACAGGCAACTTCAGCGCCACAGTCGTTTTCAGATAGCCCTCAATGCAAAGGCTCTAGACGCAAATATTGGTGTGAGAGCTAATTCAATCAAGGAAACACTGCATGTTGGTGAAGGGCATATTGAAGAAGGATCAGCCGAGTGGTTCTTGTGGGAGAACAACTACATTTGGCTCACTAACTTCACACAGCATCAGGCTTCCAAGCAGCTCTCAAGGAAACTCAGTTTTTACACTCTATGCTTAGTGCCTTTTGAGTGCAATATCTAGGAATGAACCTGGTAGAGCATCCCACACAAACGAATGCTCCACATGCGGGTTTCACATGCCACCAACTCCAAAGTCACAGGCAACTTCAACGCCACAGCCGTTTTCAGATAGCCCACAATGCAAAGGCTCTAGACGCAAATAGTGGTGTGAGAGCTAATTCAATCAAGGAAACACTGCATGTTGGTGAAGGGCATATTGAAGAAGGATCAGCCGAGTGGTTCTTGTGTGAGAACAACTCCAATTGGCTCACTAACTTCACACAGCATCAGGCTTCCAAGCAGCTCTCAAGGAAACGCAGTTTTTACACTCTATGCTTAGTGCCCTTTGAGTGCATTATCTAGGAATGAACCTGGTAGAGCATCCCACACAAACGAATGCTCCACATGCGGGTTTCACATGCCACCAACTCCACATTCACAGGCAACTTCAGCGCCACAGCCGTTTTCAGATAGCCCTCAATGCAAAGGCTCTAGACGCAAATATTGGTGTGAGAGCTAATTCAATCAAGGAAACACTGCATGTTGGTGAAGGGCATATTGAAGAAGGATCAGCCGAGTGGTTCTTGTGGGAGAACAACTCCATTTGGCTCACTAACTTCACACACCATCAGGCTTCCAAGCAGCTCTCAAGGAAACTCAGTTTTCACACTCTAGGCTTAGTGCCCTTTGAGTGTCTAGGACTGAAATGAAGCTTGGTGAGCATCCCACACAAACGAATGCTCCACATGCGGGTTTCACATGAAACCAACTCCAAAGTCACAGGCAACTTCAGCGCCACAGCCGTTTTCAGATAGCCCTCAATGCAAAGGCTCTAGACGCAAATATTGGTGTGAGAGCTAATTCAATCAAGGAAACACTGCATGTTGGTGAAGGGCATATTGAAGAAGGATCAGCCGAGCGGTTCTTGTGGGAGAACAACTCCATTTGGCTCACTAACTTCACACACCATCAGGCTTCCAAGCAGCTCTCAAGGAAACTCAGTTTTCACACTCTAGGCTTAGTGCCCTTTGAGTGCCTAGGACTGAAATGAAGCTTGGTGAGCATCCCACACAATCAAATGCTCCACATGCGGATTTCACATGCCACCAACTCCACATTCACAGGCAACTTCAGCGCCACAGCTGTTTTCAGATAGCCCTCAATGCAAAGGCTCTAGACGCAAATATTGGTGTGAGAGCTAATTCAATCAAGGAAACACTGCATGTTGGTGAAGGGCATATTGAAGAAGGATCAGCAGAGTGGTTCTTGTGGGAGAACAACTCCATTTGGCTCACTAACTTCACACACCATCAGGCTTCCAAGCAGCTCTCAAGGAAACTCAGTTTTCACACTCTATACTTAGTGCCCTTTGAGTGCCTAGGACTGAAATGAAGCTTGGTGAGCATCCCACACAAACGAATGCTCCACATGCGGGTTTCACATGCCACCAACTCCACATTCACAGGCAACTTCAGCGCCACAGCCGTTTTCAGATAGCCCTCAATGCAAAGGCTCTAGACGCAAATATTGGTGTGACAGCTAATTCAATCAAGGAAACACTGCATGTTGGTGAAGGGCATATTGAAGAAGGATCAGCCGAGTGGTTCTTGTGGGAGAACAACTCCATTTGGCTCACTAACTTCACACACCATCAGGCTTCCAAGCAGCTCTCAAGGAAACTCAGTTTTTACACTCTATGCTTAGTGCCCTTTGAGTGCATTATCTAGGAATGAACCTGGAAGAGCATCCCACACAAACGAATGCTCCACATGCGGGTTTCACATGCCACCAACTCCACATTCACAGGCAACTTCAGCGCCACAGCCGTTTTCAGATAGCCCTCAATGCAAAGGGTCTAGACGCAAATATTGGTGTAACAGCTAATTCAATCAAGGAAACACTGCATGTTGGTGAAGGGGATATTGAAGAAGGATCAGCCGAGTGGTTCTTGTGGGAGAACAACTCCATTTGGCTCACTAACTTCACACACCATCAGGCTTCCAAGCAGCTCTCAAGGAAACTCAGTTTTCACACGCTAGGCTTAGTGCCCTTTGAGTGCCTAGGACTGAAATGAAGCTTGGTGAGCATCCCACACAAACGAATGCTCCACATGCGGGTTTCACATGCCACCAACTCCACATTCACAGGCAACTTCAGCGCCACAGCCGTTTTCAGATAGCCCACAATGCAAAGGCTCTAGACGCAAATATTGGTGTGAGAGCTAATTCAATCAAGGAAACACTGCATGTTGGTGAAGGGCATATTGAAGAAGGATCAGCCGAGTGGTTCTTGTGGGAGAACAACTCCATTTGGCTCACTAACTTCACACACCATCAGGCTTCCAAGCAGCTCTCAAGGAAACTCAGTTTCCACACTCTATGCTTAGTGCCCTTTGAGTGCCTAGGACTGAAATGAAGCTTGGTGAGCATCCCACACAAACGAATGCTCCACATGCGGGTTTCACATGCCACCAACTCCACATTCACAGGCAACTTCAGCGCCACAGCCGTTTTCAGATAGCCCTCAATGCAAAGGCTCTAGACGCAAATATTGGTGTGAGAGCTAATTCAATCAAGGAAACACTGCATGTTGGTGAAGGGCATATTGAAGAAGGATCAGGCGAGTGGTTCTTGTGGGAGAACAACTCCATTTGGCTCACTAACTTCACACAGCATCAGGCTTCCAAGCAGCTCTCAAGGAAACTCAGTTTTCACACTCTATGCTTAGTGCCCTTTGAGTGCCTAGGACTGAAATGAAGCTTGGTGAGCATCCCACACAAACGAATGCTCCACATGCGGGTTTCACATGCCACCAACTCCACATTCACAGGCAACTTCAGCGCCACAACCGTTTTCAGATAGCCCTCAATGCAAAGGCTCTAGACGCAAATATTGGTGTGAGAGCTAATTCAATCAAGGAAACACTGCATGTTGGTGAAGGGCATATTGAAGAAGGATCAGCCGAGTGGTTCTTGTGGGAGAACAACTCCATTTGGCTCACTAACTTCACACACCATCAGGCTTCCAAGCAGCTCTCAAGGAAACTCAGTTTTTACACTCTATGCTTAGTGCCCTTTGAGTGCATTATCTAGGAATGAACCTGGTAGAGCATCCCACACAAACGAATGCTCCACATGCGGGTTTCACATGCCACCAACTCCAAAGTCACAGGCAACTTCAGCGCCACAGCCGTTTTCAGATAGCCCTCAATGCAAAGGCTCTAGACGCAAATATTGGTGTGAGAGCTAATTCAATCAAGGAAACACTGCATGTTGGTGAAGGGCATATTGAAGAAGGATCAGCCGAGTGGTTCTTGTGGGAGAACAACTCCATTTGGCTCACTAACTTCACACACCATCAGGCTTCCAAGCAGCTCTCAAGGAAACTCAGTTTTTACACTCTATGCTAAGTGCCCTTTGAGTGCATTATCTAGGAATGAACCTGGTAGAGCATCCCACACAAACGAATGCTCCACATGCGGGTTTCACATGCCACCAACTCCACATTCACAGGCAACTTCAGCGCCACAGCCGTTTTCAGATAGCCCTCAATGCAAAGGCTCTAGATGCAAATATTGGTGTAACAGCTAATTCAATCAAGGAAACACTGCATGTTGGTGAAGGGCATATTGAAGAAGGATCAGCCGAGTGGTTCTTGTGGGAGAACAACTCCATTTGGCTCACTAACTTCACACAGCATCAGGCTTCCAAGCAGCTCTCAAGGAAACTCAGTTTCCACACTCTAGGCTAAGTGCCCTTTGAGTGCCTAGGACTGAAATGAAGCTTGGTGAGCATCCCACACAAACGAATGCTCCACATGCGGGTTTCACATGCCACCAACTCCACATTCACAGGCAACTTCAGCGCCACAGCCGTTTTCAGATAGCCCTCAATGCAAAGGCTCTAGACGCAAATATTGGTGTGAGAGCTAATTCAATCAAGGAAACACTGCCTGTTGGTGAAGGGCATATTGAAGAAGGATCAGCCGAGTGGTTCTTGTGGGAGAACAACTCCATTTGGCTCACTAACTTCACACACCATCAGGCTTCCAAGCAGCTCTCAAGGAAACTCAGTTTTTACACTCTATGCTTAGTGCCTTTTGAGTGCAATATCTAGGAATGAACCTGGTAGAGCATCCCACACAAACGAATGCTCCACATGCGGGTTTCACATGCCACCAACTCCACATTCACAGGCAACTTCAGCACCACAGCCGTTTTCAGATAGCCCTCAATGCAAAGGCTCTAGATGCAAATATTGGTGTGAGAGCTAATTCAATCAAGGAAACACTGCATGTTGGTGAAGGGCATATTGAAGAAGGATCAGCCGAGTGGTTCTTGTGGGAGAACAACTCCATTTGGCTCACTAACTTCACACAGCATCAGGCTTCCAAGCAGCTCTCAAGGAAACTCAGTTTCCACACTCTATGCTTAGTGCCCTTTGAGTGCCTAGGACTGAAATGAAGCTTGGTGAGCATCCCACACAAACGAATGCTCCACATGCGGGTTTCACATGCCACCAACTCCACATTCACAGGCAACTTCAGCGCCACAGCCGTTTTCAGATAGCCCTCAATGCAAAGGCTCTAGACGCAAATATTGGTGTGAGAGCTAATTCAATCAAGGAAACACTGCATGTTGGTGAATGGCATATTGAAGAAGGATCAGCAGAGTGGTTCTTGTGGGAGAACAACTCCATTTGGCTCACTAACTTCACACACCATCAGGCTTCCAAGCAGCTCTCAAGGAAACTCAGTTTTCACACTCTATGCTTAGTGCCCTTGGAGTGCCTAGGAATGAAATGAAGCTTGGTGAGCATCCCACACAAACGAATGCTCCACATGCGGGTTTCACATGCCACCAACTCCACATTCACAGGCAACTTCAGCGCCACAGCCGTTTTCAGATAGCCCTCAATGCAAAGGCTCTAGACGCAAATATTGGTGTGAGAGCTAATTCAATCAAAGAAACACTGCATGTTGGTGAAGGGCATATTGAAGAAGGATCAGCCGAGTGGTTCTTGTGGGAGAACAACTCCATTTGGCTCACTAACTTCACACAGCATCAGGCTTCCAAGCAGCTCTCAAGGAAACTCAGTTTCCACACTCTAGGCTAAGTGCCCTTTGAGTGCCTAGGACTGAAATGAAGCTTGGTCAGCATCCCACACAAACGAATGCTCCACATGCGGGTTTCACATGCCACCAACTCCACATTCACAGGCAACTTCAGCGCCACAGCCGTTTTCAGATAGCCCTCAATGCAAAGGCTCTAGACGCAAATATTGGTGTGAGAGCTAATTCAATCAAGGAAACACTGCCTGTTGGTGAAGGGCATATTGAAGAAGGATCAGCCGAGTGGTTCTTGTGGGAGAACAACTCCATTTGGCTCACTAACTTCACACAGCATCAGGCTTCCAAGCAGCTCTCAAGGAAACTCAGTTTTTACACTCTAGGCTTAGTGCCTTTTGAGTGCAATATCTAGGAATGAACCTGGTAGAGCATCCCACACAAACGAATGCTCCACATGCGGGTTTCACATGCCACCAACTCCACATTCACAGGCAACTTCAGCACCACAGCCGTTTTCAGATAGCCCTCAATGCAAAGGCTCTAGACGCAAATATTGGTGTGAGAGCTAATTCAATCAAGGAAACACTGCATGTTGGTGAAGGGCATATTGAAGAAGGATCAGCCGAGTGGTTCTTGTGGGAGAACAACTCCATTTGGCTCACTAACTTCACACACCATCAGGCTTCCAAGCAGCTCTCAAGGAAACTCAGTTTTTACACTCTATGCTCAGTGCCCTTTGAGTGCATTATCTAGGAATGAACCTGGTAGAGCATCCCACACAAACGAATGCTCCACATGCGGGTTTCACATGCCACCAACTCCAAAGTCACAGGCAACTTCAGCGCCACAGCCGTTTTCAGATAGCCCTCAATGCAAAGGCTCTAGACGCAAATATTGGTGTGAGAGCTAATTCAATCAAGGAAACACTGCATGTTGGTGAAGGGCATATTGAAGAAGGATCAGCCGAGTGGTTCTTGTGGGAGAACAACTCCATTTGGCTCACTAACTTCACACACCATCAGGCTTCCAAGCAGCTCTCAAGGAAACTCAGTTTTTACACTCTATGCTCAGTGCCCTTTGAGTGCATTATCTAGGAATGAACCTGGTAGAGCATCCCACACAAACGAATGCTCCACATGCGGGTTTCACATGCCACCAACTCCACATTCACAGGCAACTTCAGCGCCACAGCCGTTTTCAGATAGCCCTCAATGCAAAGGCTCTAGATGCAAATATTGGTGTGAGAGCTAATTCAATCAAAGAAACACTGCATGTTGGTGAAGGGCATATTGAAGAAGGATCAGCCGAGTGGTTCTTGTGGGAGAACAACTCCATTTGGCTCACTAACTTCACACACCATCAGGCTTCCAAGCAGCTCTCAAGGAAACTCAGTTTTCACACTCTAGGCTTAGTGCCCTTTGAGTGCCTAGGACTGAAATGAAGCTTGGTGATCATCCCACACATACGAATGCTCCAAATGCGGGTTTCACATGCCACCAACTCCACAGTCACAGGCAACTTCAGCGCCAAAGCCGTTTTCAGATAGCCCTCAATGCAAAGGCTCTAGACGCAAAAATTGGTGTAACAGCTAATTCAATCAAGGAAACACTGCATGTTGGTGAAGGGCATATTGAAGAAGGATCAGCCGAGTGGTTCTTGTGGGAGAACAACTCCATTTGGCTCACTAACTTCACACACCATCAGGCTTCCAAGCAGCTCTCAAGGAAACTCAGTTTCCACACTCTATGCTTAGTGCCCCTTGAGTGCCTAGGACTGAAATGAAGCTTGGTGAGCATCCCACACAAACGAATGCTCCACATGCGGGTTTCACATGCCACCAACTCCACATTCACAGGCAACTTCAGCGCCACAGCCGTTTTCAGATAGCCCTCAATGCAAAGGCTCTAGACGCAAATATTGGTGTGAGAGCTAATTCAAATCAAGGAAACACTGCATGTTGGTGAATGGCATATTGAAGAAGGATCAGCCGAGTGGTTCTTGTGGGAGAACAACTCCATTTGGCTCACTAACTTCACACACCATCAGGCTTCCAAGGAGCTCTCAAGGAAACTCAGTTTTCACACTCCATACTTAGTGCCCTTTGAGTGCCTAGGACTAAAATGAAGCTTGGTGAGCATCCCACACAAACGAATGCTCCACATGCGGGTTTCACATGCCACCAACTCCACATTCACAGGCAACTTCAGCGCCACAGCCGTTTTCAGATAGCCCTCAATGCAAAGGCTCTAGACGCAAATATTGGTGTGAGAGCTAATTCAATCAAGGAAACACTGCATGTTGGTGAAGGGCATATTGAAGAAGGATCAGCCGAGTGGTTCTTGTGGGAGAACAACTCCATTTGGCTCACTAACTTCACACAGCATCAGGCTTCCAAGCAGCTCTCAAGGAAACTCAGTTTTCACACTCTATGCTTAGTGCCCTTTGAGTGCCTAGGACTGAAATGAAGGTTGGTGAGCATCCCACACAAACGAATGCTCCACATGCGGGTTTCACATGCCACCAACTCCACATTCACAGGCAACTTCAGCGCCACAACCGTTTTCAGATAGCCCTCAATGCAAAGGCTCTAGACGCAAATATTGGTGTGAGAGCTAATTCAATCAAGGAAACACTGCATGTTGGTGAAGGGCATATTGAAGAAGGATCAGCCGAGTGGTTCTTGTGGGAGAACAACTCCATTTGGCTCACTAACTTCACACACCATCAGGCTTCCAAGCAGCTCTCAAGGAAACTCAGTTTTTACACTGTATGCTTAGTGCCCTTTGAGTGCATTATCTAGGAATGAACCTGGTAGAGCATCCCACACAAACGAATGCTCCACATGCAGGTTTCACATGCCACCAACTCCACATTCACAGGCAACTTCAGCGCCACAGCCGTTTTCAGATAGCCCTCAATGCAAAGGCTCTAGACGCAAATATTGGTGTGAGAGCTAATTCAATCAAGGAAACACTGCATGTTGGTGAAGGGCATATTGAAGAAGGATCAGCCGAGTGGTTCTTGTGGGAGAACAACTCCATTTGGCTCACTAACTTCACACACCATCAGGCTTCCAAGCAGCTCTCAAGGAAACTCAGTTTTTACACTCTATGCTTAGTGCCCTTTGAGGGCATTACCTAGGAATGAACCTGGTAGAGCATCCCACACAAACGAATGCTCCACATGCGGGTTTCACATGCCACCAACTCCACATTCACAGGCAACTTCAGCGCCACAGCCGTTTTCAGATAGCCCACAATGCAAAGGCTCTAGACGCAAATATTGGTGTGAGAGCTAATTCAATCAAGGAAACACTGCATGTTGTTGAAGCGCATATTGAAGAAGGATCAGCCGAGTGGTTCTTGTGGGAGAACAACTCCATTTGGCTCACTAACTTCACACACCATCAGGCTTCCAAGCAGCTCTCAAGGAAACTCAGTTTTCACACTGTAGGCTTAGTGCCCTTTAAGTGCCTAGGACTGAAATGAAGCTCGGTGAGCATCCCACACAAACGAATGCTCCACATGCGGGTTTCACATGCCACCAACTCCACATTCACAGGCAACTTCAGCGCCACAGCCGTTTTCAGATAGCCCTCAATGCAAAGGCTCTAGACGCAAATATTGGTGTGAGAGCTAATTCAATCAAGGAAACACTGCATGTTGTTGAAGGGCATATTGAAGGAAGGATCAGCCGAGTGGTTCTTGTGGGAGAACAACTCCATTTGGCTCACTAACTTCACAAACCATCAGGCTTCCAAGCAGCTCTCAAGGAAACTCAGTTTTCACACTGTATGCTTAGTGCTCTTTGTGTGCCTAGGACTGAAGTGAAGCTTGGTCAGCATCCCACACAAACGAGTGCTCCACATGCGGGTTTCACATGCCACCAACTCCACATTCACAGGCAACTTCAGCGCCACAGCCGTTTTCAGATAGCCCTCAATGCAAAGGCTCTAGACGCAAATATTGGTGTGAGAGATAATTCAATCAAGGAAACACTGCATGTTGGTGAAGGGCATATTGAAGAAGGATCAGCCGAGTGGTTCTTGTGGGAGAACAACTCCATTTGGCTCACTAACTTCACACACCATCAGGCTTCCAAGCAGCTCTCAAGGAAACTCAGTTTTCACACTCTATGCTTAGTGCCCTTTGTATGGCTAGGACTGAAATGAACCTGGTAGAGCATCCCACACAAACGAATGCTCCACATGCGGGTTTCACATGCCACCAACTCCACATTCACAGGCAACTTCAGCGCCACAGCCGTTTTCAGATAGCCCTCAATGCAAAGGCTCTAGACGCAAATATTGGTGTGAGAGCTAATTCAATCAAGGAAACACTGCATGTTGGTGAAGGGCATATTGAAGAAGGATCAGCCGAGTGGTTCTTGTGGGAGAACAACTCCATTTGGCTCACTAACTTCACACACCAT
>NW_026698261.1:0-21103 GCF_030435755.1 Ochotona princeps
AATTGAAATGAAGCAGTACTAAGATATAAATGTAAATAACTGATGTATGCATTTCAAAAATAAAAAGTTCAGCAGCTACAGGCTAAAGATTTTCATTGAAACCTTAGTTCTATTATCATGTGAATATATCATCCATGTTTTAATAGCTTTTGTGTAGAAAAGGGCTAACAATGACCACAGTTGCTAAATCTGTAAAGCTACTTTGCCACTCATCAGTTAATACTGTTTAGAGTTTCAATTTCTTAGGTAAGACCAAAGTGTTAACACTTTGTGCTCCCAAAGGCTACGCTCGATGGGCCCCTATAAGACAGAATCTGCACACCTCCTCTCACTCCAATCCAATCCAAGTATGTACTTTGTTACATCATCTGTATTTTCTTTTCCCAATTACATCTGATAAAAGAAAATCCCCTGTCCATTACCTAACACATCGTCGAAAAAAAAAAAAAAACTATTTAAATAATGCCTGGCTGGATTAAGTAGCATGAACTGAAAAAAGCCCTCTGGATTCCCAAGCCCTGAGGTTCCATTTTTTTTTTTATGCCTTCAGACACTGGCTAACACAGAAAGGCAGTAAGAGGTTTCCAACCCATGCTGACAAACCGCGCGTCTGGGACACAGCTTGCCTGCTGGAGCTGCAGGGACAAAGGCCAAGGAGCTTCCAGACGGCCGCAGCGCTCCAGGAACTTCAGAAAGACTCAGTGTGTCACACACTGTGGTAGATTACCCCAAGAAGATAAAGGTTTACAGTATTCCTTAAAAACTCCAGGGAAGGGGCCCGGCGGCGTGGCCTAGCGGCTAAAGTCCTCGCCTTGAATGCCCCGGGTCCCATACGGGCGCCAGTTCTAATCTCGGCAGCTCCACTTCCCATCCAGCTCCCTGCTTGTGGCCTGGGAAAGCAGTCGAGGACGGCCCAATGCATCGGGACACTGCACCCGCGTGGGAGACCCGCAAGAGGTTCCAGGTTCCCAGCTTCAGATCGGCGCGCATCGGCCCGCTGCGGCTCATTTGGGGAGTGAATCATCGGACGAAAGATCTTCCTCTCTGTCTCTCCTCCTCTGTGTATATCTGGCTGTAATAAAATGAATAAATCTTTAAAAAAAAAAACTCCAGGGAAGACAGCCGTGTTTTGTTTTCACTGTCTGGTGGGGACGGGGGAGGGGAGGACGAAGAAAGGGAAAACAGTTCCCCTGGAAGCACTGCATAAAGTCCCTGCCAGGGAAAGCACACACTCCTCAATTTTAAAAATAAGCACACTCATGTATGTTTTTTTAAAAAACGTACATCCAGGGTCCGGCGTGGTAGCCTAGTGACTAAAGTCCTTGCCTTGCACGTGCCCAAGATCCCATATGGGTGACAGTTCTAATCCCGGCAGCCTGACCTCCCATCCAGCTCCCTGCTTGTGGCCTGGGAAAGCAGTCAAGGACGGCCCAAGGCCTTGGATCCTGCACCCACATGAGAGACCTGGAAGAGGCTCCAGGCTCCTGGCTTCGGATCGACACAGCACTGGCCATTGCACTCACTTAGAGAGTGAACCATCATATGGAAGATCTTCCTCTCTGTCTCTCCTCCTCTCTGTATATCTGTATATATTTTTTCCAATAAAAATAAAATAAATCTTTAATAAAAAAATTAAAAACATACATCTAATCTTTCGGAAACATAAATCTTCAAATGTCTTTCAGTTTTAATTAATGCAGACTAAGTCACAAGGCTACAAAATTATAGCACATGAAATGTGAAATGGTTTGCACATTTTTAAAAAATAGATTATTTGTTGAACAGCCTCTGGGAATTACAATTCTATAAAGACAGAAATCTAGCTTTAAGACCTTGATCTATACTTTTCTTGAAATAAAACCAGATCTAAGCTAACTTGCTACATTCTTTTTCAACAAAAAAAGAATTCTTTCAGAACACAGTATAGCCATATATATCCAATGTCCCACATTTGTAGCTTGAAAAACTGTAGTTTCAACATACAATTTCAGTGCCTGGCACCACGGCATACTAAGTTAACCTCTGCCTGAGACACCAGCATCCCGTATAGATGTCAGTTTGAGTCCCAACTGTCCCACTTCTGATCCAGCTCCCTGCTTATGACCTGGAAAAGCAAAAAGAGGATGGCTCAAGCACTCTGGGCCCCTGTACCCACAAGGGAGACCTGGAGGAACATCCTGGCTTCTGCCTTAGGACCAGCCTAGTTCTGACTGCCATGGCCATTTGGGGAGCAAACCAACAAATAAAAGATATTTCTCTGTGCCTCTTCTCTCTCCGTAACTCTGCTCTTAAAAAAAAAAAAAAAAAAAAAAAAAAATCAGTCTGGGAAGTGCGAGCAAGCAAATCAGACTTTTAATCAGGCAAGTATTCAAAGTAGACGTGAGACTGCTGGTTTGTCCAGCTGAACAGACTACCCAGTCTCCATAAGAAATAAATTCTGCAGAATGGGTATCATAGCACAGTACGCTAAACCTCTGTCTATTGTGCCAGCATCCCCTATGACTGCCAGTTCGAGACCTGCTGCTCTACTTCCCATCCAGCTCCCTACGTACAGCCTGAGAAGGCAGCACAGAATGCTCAAGGCCTTGGACCCCTGAACCCATGGGGGAGACCCAGTAGAAGCTCCTGGCTTCTGACTGGCTCAGCTCCAGAAGTTGTGACCATTTGGGGAGTGAACAAGCAAATGAAGGGTCACTCTGTCTCTCCCTTTGTCTGTAACTCTGCCATTTCAATAAAAGTAAATAAATCTTTTAAAATAAGTAAATAAATATATATGGGCCTGGCATGATAGCCTCAGCTTGAACTCGCCAGGATCCCATATGGACACTGATTCTAATCCCAGCAGCCCCACTTGCCATCCAGCTCCCGGCTTGTGGCCTGGGAAAGCAGTCGAGGATGGCCCAAAGCCTTGGGACCCTGCACTCATTTGGGAGACCCAGAAGAGGCTCCTGGCTCCTGGCTTCAGATTGGCTCAGCTCCAGCATTGCGGCCGCTTGGGAAGTGAACCATCGGATGAAAGATCTTCTTCTTCTGTCTCTCCTCTTTGCATATCTGCCTTTCCAATAAAAATAAATAAAACTCTTTCCAATAAAAATAAATTAAAATATTTTTTAAAAATCTGCAGGCAGATGCAAACTACTAACAATGCTACAATATACAATCTTTTTGTCCTGCACTCCCCAAAACTGAGAACTCAAACAATCATATTTTATAACATTATGAAGTAGTTAGAAATAATTATGCCTTTACAACACTGGAAGATAAAATGCCATATTTTTTTTTAAATCAAGTCATGATTAGATCAGCTGAGCATTTAAATACACAATAATTTCCTTGGAACTGTTATTGGCATACAGGCTCCACGACGACATTTCGTTTGACTACACTGGTAACACAGCTGCCACCAGGTACGCACGGCTATTTAAACATGAATACAATTAGTAATCAATCATAATAAAACTAAGTCGTTTCTTCCACAATCCCATCTGAAGTGCAGCTGCCACACATGCTGACTGTCATATTGTACAGCCAGGAACCTCACAGCTAGACAAACACCCAACCAGTGACATCACCAACCCCTCAGGGACCGAAGCAGACCCAAGCCCTCTGCACATCCATGTGGCCAGCAGGACACTGTACGCAACTGCTGTCCTTCTGTTACTGTACCATCTCCCTATCTCAAATAGCTCTCAAATGGTTGAGAAATGTTGCTTTGGCTCATTGCCTCTGCCAGATCCTGAGTGAGCAGGCCATTAAAAAGCCACCTTTTGGGCCCGGCTCGGTACCCTAGTGGCTAAAGTTCTCATCTGGCACACACCAGGATCCTATTTGGGCACCAGTTCTAATTGTAACTCTGCTTCCCATCCAGTTCCCTGCTTGTGACCTGGGAAAGTAGTGGAAGATGGCCCAAAGCCTTGGGACCCTGCACCCGTGTGGGAGACCCTGAAGAGGCTCCGGGCTCCTGGCTTTGGATCGGCTCAGCTCAGCTCCGGCCATTGTGGCCACTGGGGAGTGAATCATCAGACAGAAGATCTTCCTCTGTCTCTTTCCTCCTCCATATATCTGAGTTGCCAATGAAGATGAATCAGCTGGGCTCAGCAGCGTGGCCTAGTAGCTAAGGTCCTCGCCTTGATCCCATATGGCCGCTGGTTCTAATCCCGGCAGCTCCACTTCCTCTCTATCTCTCCTCCTCTCAGTATATCTGACTTTGTAATAAAAATAAAATAAATCTTTAAAAAAAAAAAAGAAGATGAATCAGCTGAGCTGATCCAAAGCCAGGAGCCTGGAGCTCTTCCAGGTTCTCCCACGTGGGTGCAGGATCGCAAGGCTTTGAGTTGACCTCGACTGCTTTCCCTTGCCACAAGCAGGGAGCTGGACAGGAAGCGGGACTGCCGTGATATGAACTGGCACCCTTATGGGATCCTGGTATGTCCAAGGACAGAACTTTAGCCACTAGGTCAACGCGCCGGGCTCAAATCTTTTTTAAAAAGTAAGGATGCAGATTTTTTTTTCTTCAGAAAAGCCACCCTTCAACAAGCAAATAAGCCTTTTCCACAGTGAACAAAAATCAGATGGTGTCAAGTATGAAAGACGAATTAGCCTCTCCTCGCCAAATTATAGAAATATGAGAGAAACAGAGATATTAACCATGGCAGATTTGCAGAAGAAAACGCAAGTCCCAATCCCTGCCCTGCCTGCAGGGCCCTATCATTACCTCTACTGCCATCCCCAGCGCCTGCCTATTTTTAGTTAGCCCGCTGAAGGCATCTTCCAATTCTGGCTTGGGATGCAATTATCACTTCACGTCCCACATTTTAAAAGCCACTTGATTTGTTACCAGTTGGTGAGAAAATGCAGGAACACATTTATTTGCACATTTTTTAATATTATGCAGTCTAAACAGAAAACTCCTATCTTCACAAGGCCTTTATCGTGGAGTGGTTTGTTACGCTTCCACCTGCAAAGCCAGCTTCCCAAATCGGCACTGAGTCAAGTCCCAGCTGCTCCACTTCCAGTCCAGTTCCCTGCTGATGTGCCTGGGAAAGCACAGGAGGTCCCAAGTCTTTAGGACCCTGTCACCCACCTGGGACCTGAAAGAAGATCCTGGCTCAGGACTTCAGCCCAGCCCGGACATTTGGATATGAACCAATGTATAGATCTCTCTAGCTCTTTTGAATAAAATAAATAAATCTTTAAAAATAAATAAATAGGGCCCGGCGGCGTGGCCTAGCAGCTAAAGTCCTCGCCTTGAAAGCCCCGGGATCCCATATGGGCGCCGGTTCTAGTCCCAGCAGCTCCACTTCCCATCCAGCTCCCTGCTTGTGGCCTGGGAAAGCAGTTGAGGACGGCCCAATGCATTGGGACCCTGCACCCGCGTGGGAGACCCGCAAGAGGTTCCAGGTTCCCGGCTTCGGATTGGCGCGCATTGGCCCGTTGCGGCTCACTTGGGGAGTGAATCATCGGACGGAAGATCTTCCTCTCTGTCTCTCCTCCTCTGTGTATATCTGGCTGTAATAAAATGAATAAATCTTTAAAAATAAATAAATAAATAAATAAAAGCAATGAAGGAATGCATTTAATGCCACAGAACTGTGTACCTTAAAAATGACTAACATGGGAGCCAGTGTCTTGACACAGTAAGCTAAGCCTCCACCTGTGGTGCCAGCATCCCATATGGGTACCAGTTCACGCCCCAGCTGCTCCATTTCCAATCCAACTCCTTGCTTATAGCCTAGGAAAGCAGCAGAGCATAGCTCAAATCCTGGGAAACAGCACCCACGCAGGAGACCCTAACGATTTTCCTGACTTTGGATCGGCTCAGCTCTAGCCATTGCAGTCATCTGAGGAGTGAACCAGTGGATAAAAGACTTCTGTCTCTCCTCCTCTCTCTATAAATCTACCTTTCAAATAAACAGAACTTCTTTTTAAAATAGCAAAAATGTTTAATGTTATGTCTATTTTACCACAATACTTTAAAATGCAATCAAGACAACTGTCTACACTCTGAGACTATCCACTTTTCATATTAAATATAATGCTATTCCTGACAAGTTTCCAAAATAATACAACATTTCACCTATGCTGGAATGAAAATCCAAACACTTTCAAGGTTAAAGATAAGTTAAAGTTAATTAAAAACTATTTTCAAATATTCCCCACCATTTCAGCATAAAGAAATGTAACATGATGCCACTAAAGATACATTATTTCTATCTGAAGTGCAGAACCTCCAATTGAACTTATACAGTGTTACAAATTGAGGAAACTTTTTTTTTTAACCTAAAACCTATCCCAAACTAGGCAATGTGCTCATTCCAGCCTTCAAAGCTATTCCAACCCTCAATACACCACGACTGTCATCACCCTCGTTTTACAGATCATGAAACGGAGACAATCCAGTTCATGCGAAACAACAAAAGCCAACAAGGTTCAATCCATCAGGGAAAGGGATGAGACACAGCAGGCCTATCACTGGGATACACAACTCTGGACTCCCACTGCAGCTTCTCCCCTTGGAAGCAAGAATAGTAACTCAGGCTCCTGCATCCAGCCTGGCCCAGTCCTGGCCATGGTGGGCATTTCAGAAGGGGAGAGGGGAACTTTCTCTGTGTCTCTCTGCATCTCAAATGAACAAACCAACCCCACCAGTCACTAAAGGAGGAGCTGAGCCAATGCTGAAGTGTTAGACTTTCGAGCTGGTGCAAGGCCACAGGGCACAGTCTGTGCTAAGGTGCTAGTCTGGTATGAGGAACACAGCAGAAGAACCACTGCACTCAACTGAATTTGGTGTCAAGAGCCACCTCATCCATAACTATATATACATAAATTCTGATCATCTGGAATGGAGCCCAAAAGAAGGAAAAACCTCACATCTTAAACCCCAAAGGATACCTTGATATAAAACTGATCTCTTTCAGGAAGAGGTCAGATTGCAACAACCAACACCTGTTTTCTTGTTTCTATTTTTCAAGAGGGGAAAAAAAAAAACCTCAACGTGTTAGGTATTTCACTATAAGGAAACGAACACCCATGGTGTAAAAATCTTAAGGAAACCTTTCCACCCATATCTAGGGTACATATCTTAACGTTGGATCACACCAGGCATTAAACTAAGATGGCAGAAGGCTTACCAACACTAACAAATTCCAGAATCCCAAGTGGTTCAGACCAGACCGAACCAGTGCCGGATCTGAGCCGCCTGAGGTCTAGCACGCCCAACCGTGACAGAAACATGGGAGTCAGGTAGGAGACCGCCCATCACACACTCCCTCTGCGTGACTATCAACTATCAACAAACAGGCTCTATCCCGACCCGACTCCGCAGGTGCCACAGCAGTCCTCCCTGTGAGCACACGGAGTCATGCCACACACGCTCGGGGATGCCTGCCAGGCTCTGCTCCCGCTTGGGACGGAGCGGGCCCTCAGGGAGCCCGCGGAGGCGCCAACGCCTGCGAGGCCCCCCGAAGCCCGCGCCACTCCTCCCCGGCGACGCGGAGAGCCGGGGGCCTGGCACCTGAAACTAAGCACACGCTCCAGAGAAAGCACGTCAACTCGGCGGCTACGGGACAGTTCAAGATCGAAATTCAGTAAAGAACCTTGACGAGCAGGTGTGTTGCATTCTAGTAAAAAGTTGTTTTTAAAACGGGAGGGGGGAGAGAGGAGCAAAGAGCAAGGTTCAAGGGTCCCCTAGTCTTGACTTTTAAGAACCAGGTTAAAAAAAAAAAAAAAAAAGTAAAAGTTTTGAGTGGCTTTCCCCTTCCCCACCCCCACAACCGGCTGCTCCATTAACTCCGGGGCGGCGGGGAGCCCAGCTCGCCGGTCCCGCGGCCCCCTGGGAGGCAGCCGGGCCGCTTTCCCGACACCCCCCGCCCTCCCCACAGCCCCGCGCGGCCGCTTACCGGCATCATCTTGGCCCCGTAGCGCATGGACGCGGGCGGCACAGACCGCGCGGCGGCCGAGCTCCAGCGAGCGCCCGGCTGCCGGGCTGCGGGGGAGGGGAGCGGAGAGCCCGGCGGGGCGGCCGGGAGGCGGCGGACCTGTTGCGAAGCAGCCGGGAGGCTCGGCAGGGCCGTCCCCGCGGGCTGGGGCGCCAGCGAGCCCCGGGCGCACCCCACTCGGCGGCAGGCTCCCCCACCGCACCCCGTCGGACGCGGCTTTGTCTCCTCGGCGAGGCGCTGGCGACGGGCCGGACGCCCTCCTCCGCTCCGAAACCAACTAATCCCGGGCCGGGCCCCGCCGAGCCCGCGCCGGCTCCGCCCCCGGCCGGCCCCGCCTGCCCGTCCGCCCGCCCGGCGCCCGCGGGGAGGCGGCCTCGGGCCCCGGAGCGGCGCGCGCTTGCGCGGACACGGCTGCAGAGTGGGCAGCGGGGCTCGCGGCCTCTCCCGCCCTTGGTGCGGGGCTCCCAGTGCGGTCCCGGGCGCGCGCGCATCCTGGCTGAGTGGGGCGTCCTGAAGGCGACGCCTCGGGAAGAGAGGGAGACAGACGACGCGCGAGAAGGCCAAGGCTGCCGCCTCTGCGCCCTTCCACCCCACGCCATACCGAGGAGTGTCCGGGAGTCGAACCCTTGGCCTGCCTTCGAAGCCGCGGGCCTGGCCTCGGCGAGGCTGACCCTCTGCCAACAAAATCGGACACGCCCGTCGCGCCTCCCCAAAGTTCTCCGGGAGACTCTCTGCACTCGGGCGCCTTCGCCGTGGTTGTCCTCGGCGTAATTGCAAACTCTGTTTTTTAAAAAAATAAAAAGAAAAGTAACCTTCAAAAATAATTCAAGTGGATTTAATGCGTGTGGGACCATGATTTTAATGACAAAGAGCTTCAGAATGTGCAAAGCGGCTTTTTGCGGCGCTTTTCATCCCTTGAGCGTCTCCCCTAAGGCCTGTCCAACCGGCTCCCTGCTTAGGGATGCAGGTGCAGAGGGAGGGAGTCCCGTGGCCTCAGAGAACCATGGGTGCTCTGCCTGGAAGGGCGCCCTCGCACCCACCTTCCTGCAGACTCCGGCTCCAGGAAGCCCTATTTGCAGTACTTTGTGCCGCTCGGTCAGGGTCACTTTTCTGTTTTGACTGAATCTACAGAGTGAAGCACCCGCTGCTTGCAACATAGTCCTTACTGGAAGCAACCTCACACTCCCAGTTTCACTCTCACTGCTTCAATTGGAAATATTACACTGTTGATGTTCTTCAAAAATATAGGGCACGGGCAAACCCTGTGATAATAGGGGTACCTGTGGGGCCAACTCCCCACTGGTTGGAGTCCAGGCTGCTCCACTTCTCATCCAAATAAGATGGACCAAGTATCAGGACCACTGGATCCGGGTAGGAGATGTGGGTGAAGCGCCTGGCTCCTGCTTTGGGCCCAACTGTGGCCTTTGGGGCCATTTGGGGAATAAAATAGCAAATGTTAAGATTCCCTAGTTTCTTTCTCCCTCTGTGTGTGCGGTGGCCTTTCAAATAAGTACAAAAAAAAAAAAAAATCTGGGGCAGTGCTTTGGCCTATGGAGTAACACACAGTTTAAAACTCCAGTGGTGGGCCACGTGCAGTAGTCTATTGGCTAAAGCCCTCACCTTGCATGCACAGGGATCCCATATATGGACACTGGTTTGTGTCCCAGCTGCTGCACTTCCCATCCAGCTCCCTGCCTGTGGCCTGGGAAAGTAATCCAAGACAGCCCAAAACCTTGGGACCCTGCACCGACGTGGGAGACCCAGAAGAAGCTCCGGATCAGATCAGCTGCAAACATTGATGTCACTTAGAGGGTGAAGCAGCAGATGGAAGATCTTTCTGTCTCTCCTCTCTGTAAATATGGCTTTCCAATAAAAATAATCTTTTTTGAAAAATGTCCACTGGTGCCCCATACCGACCTCATCTGCTGACTCCAGCCACCGGCTAACTTTGGATCCCTCTCACCCACGTGGGGGTCCAAGATTGACTCCCTGGCCCCTTGTCTTCGCATTTGGGTGTCACAATATTTGGGAAATGACCTAGTAGGTGGAAGTTTTGTGTCTCTGACTCTCAATTTTTTTAATCTACTGAACGGGTATGTGTTGCAGTGCAGTGGGTTAATCTGCCACTTGGGATGCCTGCATCCCGTGCAGGAGTGCTTGAGGTTGAGTCCCAGCCTGCCAGAGACCAGCTCCAGCCGAATTTGGAGCTCGGGGAGTGTGCGTGGAGTTGGCAATAAAGAAAGACACGGACACTGTCACTTGGTGCCTTCTCGCAACAGCTCAAGAAGCTGTCCTTTTTTTTTTTTTTTAAGATTTATTCATTTTATTACAGCCAGATATACACAGAGGAGGAGAGACAGAGAGGAAGATTTTCCATCCGATGATTCATTCCCCAAGTGAGCCGCAAAGGGCCGGTGCGCGCCAATCCGATGCCAGGAACCAGGAACCTCTTCCGGGTCTCCCACACGGGTGCAGTGTCCCAATGCATTGGGCCGTCCTCAACTGCTTTCCCAGGCCACAAGCAGGGAGCTGGATGGGAAGTGGAGCTGCCGGGATTAGAACCGGCGCCCATATGGGATCCCGGGGCATTCAAGGCGAGGACTTTAGCCGCTAGGCCATGCCGCCGGGCCCGAAGCTGTCCTTTTTTATTTACTCAGACACATCACAAGCTTTTACACATGCCAAGGCCAAGGCACATGCCATTACCTGCTAATCAGTAATACATTCCTTCTATATTTTTATTTCCACAACTTGCCCATTATTTAATGGGAGAAATATGTTACAAGGGAAAAAAATGTAAAAATCCAAGACAAAAGTTTCAAATATTAAATCCCCCTACAATTACAGGCTCTATAATCCCATAAACAATCAAACAATAATTAAAAGCATCTCTGACATTAATAAAATCACACTATAATTCCTGTAGTAAAAAATTATTAAAGCTGCTAAAATAACTACATTTTCTATGCTCTAAAGAGTTGCAAAGATAGGCCAAACTTTAGGGTCACAGCAACTATATTTTCTGCCATAGCATTTTCAACTTATATTCCCATCACTTCCATTAATTTGTAAAATTCTTATCAAGCCAATTCTCAGAAGACATGCTACATGTCTGGGCCAGATTCTAGAGCAATGGGTAGGCACAATAAGGTGTCCAGAAACAGCATGGGCTTAATTGTACTCCTGTGTGTAGTTAAAGGCCCACTTACTGAGACATTATTAGTAACATTAACTCCCAAGCTCACATTAGTTACAAAAGAGCAAACAACAAAGCCTCAATCAATTACAGAATTCTTAGTGGGGTGCTTGAGTGTCCATGCAAACAGGGGTTGAAACTGCATCAAAGTGGTCAGAGAGACATTCGCGGGGCCCTGCCAAACAGCTGGAAGCTTCCCTGGGCCCTGCCAAACAGGGGAGCTGTTCTCTTCACACCTTTGTGTCATCCACACCTACTGCACGGACCCCAGCACTAGCCACTCTACCCTCCCAGTCAGTCTCTTGATAATGCACAGCCTGGAAGGCAGTGGATGATGGCCCAGTAGGTGGCAATACCAGTGACATTCCAGGATCCTGCCTTCTGCCTGACCAAGTCCCAGCTGTTCGGAGCATTTGGGAGTGACCCATGAATTGCAGAATTCCACCCTCCATCATTCTTTCAAATAAATAAAACTTCGTCTAAAATCTAGCTTAAACTCTCATTGTTTTTAAAAGGATCATCCTAAGTTAAAGAAAAGGAAATTCATCCATTCATCTGTTTAATAAAATTTATCAAATGAGATGTGGCATTCTCACAATGTCTAAAACCAAAAATCAGGCCCAGCGCGACAGCCTAGTGACTAAAGTCCTCACCTCGCACACACCAGGATCCCATATGGACACCAGTTTTAATCCCGGCAGCTTTGGGACCCTGCACCCACATGGGAGACCCAGGAGAAGCTTCTGTCTCCTGGCTTTGGGTTGGCTCAGCTCTGGTCATTTCGGCCATTTGGGGCGTGAACCAACAGATGGAAGATCTTTCTCTCTGTCTCTCCTTCTGTAAATTTGCCTTTCTGATAAAAATAAATCTTCAATGGGCCCAGCGGTGTGGCCTAGCGGCTAAAGTCCTCGCCTTGAATGCCCCGGGATCCCATATGGGTGCCGGTTCTAATCCCGGCAGCTCCACTTCCCATCCAGCTCCCTGCTTGTGGCCTGGGAAAGCAGGAGAGGACGGCCCAATGCATTGGGATCCTGCACCCGTGTGGGAGACCCGGAAGAGGTTCCTGGTTCCTGGCATCGGATTGGCGCGCACCGGCCCTTTGCGGCTCACTTGGGGAGTGAAACATCAGATGGAAGATCTTCCCCTCTGTCTCTCCTCCTCTGTATATCCGGCTTTCCAATAATAATAAAAATCTTTTAAAAAGAAAAATAAATAAATAAATCTTCAAAAAAGTTAAAAACCTTTAATATGATTCACACTCATGATGAATTCTAGATACTAATCATTAAATCTCTTCATCTTGACCACAACAATAACAAACTCCCATGCTTCATTACTACCTGAAAACTGGCGGCACACAATAGTAGGTTCGATTCAGTATGAGCATCAGTAGCTCGCATATTCATAAAAGCTTACTGGGTGGGCATTTGTCACAGCAATCAAGTCATCCCTTGGATGGCCCAGTCCTATTACTCTGCTTCGATCAACACACACCTGGGGAGTAGCATCAGATGATGGCTTAGGTACCTGAGTCCCTGCCAGCCATGTGGGAGATCTAGATGAAATCCTGGCTTCCGACTGGTCCAGCCCTGGATTTTGGGGGCATTTGAGGATTGAACCTACAGAGAAAAGATCTCCTCTCCATCTGTCTTTCTGTCCCTGTCATTTTCTGACTTCCAAATAAAAGTGAAAACAAAGTGATAACAATGGAAATGGAAGCAAGAAGAAAATAACTGCCACACGATGCTGCAGTTCGATTGTTCTACTGCCCAAGGGAGGTGACTGACTTCCTGCTGCCAATTCAGAATACCCAGCTGCCAAACAGATATGTTTACATTGGAGATTTGTTTGTTTGTTTATAAATCATAGAAGCATGGAACCAAAAACCCCTATCTGTGCTTTGGTTTTGTTTCTTCAAATTCTGATTGTCAGGTTGCTTGCTCCCTTCCAACTTTGGCTTTTTCCTTCCCTCCTACCCTCACCTGTTCATTTTCAAGAGCCTCAACTTGTTTTTCCCCACCCTATAATTCTGTGCTCCACCCCCAAGAAAGATAAACCAAATGATACAAGCCAAGTGGAGAAAAGCTGCCTTCTGTCTCAGGCCTCACCTCACCCTTAAGCACAGTACAATTAATTATCTGGCTGCCATGCAAATGTTTAAATTGCAGCTTCCAGTATGACTTTGCTTCCCATTTTCCACACTGTCTCCAACCTTGAACCTCTCCTCTGTTGGAGGATGGACTTACTCTGGATGAATCTTACTCAGCCCATGAAAGAGAGGCAACTGGCCTTCCACTCCTGCAATTTCATTGCCTCCAACTCCAACACATCACACTTCCCACCCTAGATTTTTGCCAGGCACTGTTGAAGACTCTGGAGGCCATGTAGCCCACATGCTGCTTTTGCAATGCTTACATTCTAAGGGGGAAACACAGCAACACTGGCCCCATCTCTGTCTGTTCCACATCACCAATAACCACAGAGCGGAGGCTTGCACTCATCTACCCAGTGTAGCATTGCTTCTTCAGTACCTGAATGCTTACTCAGTGTGTAAGCAGTTACTGAATAAATGAACAAGAGAATGAACAAGCAACTGAGGTATTCATTTGATTCAAGTCAGTATTTTGTGCATTTGCCTATCCTATGGCTGTGGATTAAACTTGTAACCTCAAATGGCCAACTTACAAATATCCCCAAGAAGTTCTCTGGAACTTCAGCCCATTGCTGGAAGACAAACCTGAAGCCCTTGCCCTTTAGAGGACTGGTCAGTGACGTCAGCACACCTGAGAACTGTTCATAATTATCAGGCAGCATAAGAAAGGAAAAAGAACCTATTTGGTGAGATTTCAGAGAGCAACTTGATCAGGGCTTTTCTGTTGACAAGTGGAAGTTCAGGCTGAAATACTAAGAAGAGACTCTTTCAGGCCAAGGCCACGCAGGGGCCCACTGAGCACTGGCAGCATCCGCTGCAGCTGCCACCTTCCTATGTAAGGTGGTAGATTCGGCTGTGAGACTTGGCTGAATTCAGTTTTTATTCCCCTCTATGGCACCAGAAGGAACGTTAAAAAGACCCAATGACTACAAAATAAGTAAGAATAGTAGTGTTTAGCAAGAATTCTCACTTCAAACTGGTGAATCCCCAGTGCATCCACTGAAGAATTTTTTCTTAAAGTAATTTGTTTTCTGAATTTATTTAGAAATAGATACAGGGAAAAATGTATGTCTAGACTCAAACACTTCATATCTGCCACCTCTAATAGAATACATATGAAATTGAAAAAAAAATCCATTAAAATATGCTTATATATTGTTACATTCTGTATACTTGTACCATATATATATATATATAAAGTATAAAGGACCAAGTATTACAGTAAGTTCTCCCTGTCAATTATGCTTTTGTTTGTCAAAAAATTTTTCTAATCAGTACACAGCCTTTCACTATAATGCAATAAATACTACTGAGTGTCTGCTGTGAGCCCTGGACTGTCTGGGGCGCATCCATGCAGGCAAGGTGAGGATTTCCTCACAAAATTAAAGGCACTCTTTCAAGAATTCTGGATGTAGCACACCTCTAATCACCGAAATTTGGAGGCTACTGCTTTGGTTCTTGTCATTTTATGAATGAGGGACTGGAGGGACAGAGAGGTTGGTAACTGGTCAGAAGCCTCACGGTCGGTGAGTGGCCAAAGCCAGAAGGTGTGAGTCCAGAGACTGCACTGGTGGCCCGTTTGCCAGAATCCTGGACTTGATTGCTTCTCTGCCAAGTGCTGGGAGGCCCAGGGCCAGTCCATGGGGATCCAGAGACAAGGACGCCTCAAAGCACGTGCAGCCTAGGAGAGGAAAAGCTAACCTAAACACGAGTGAAACCAAGGGTGCAGGTGCTCAGTTGCAAGTCCACGCGCTGGTCACCTTATCATTGGACCCTACAAGGGCAGCCACAAAAGCCCTCTGAGGCAGGAAGGCTCGGGAGCCAAGTCTGCAAGTTGGGCATGGTGTGGTTCCTATCTCACTTATTTCCACCTTGCTTGACCAGAAGGACATCTTATTTCATGTAAACTAAGTTTCAGTGAGTGCCTACCATGCACAGAGCCATGTGAAATACACAAATAAGATGTGTATGACCCAGAGGAGTTTAAGTACTCAGTTTCTGGGAGGGCAATAAAGGGAAAAACAACAAGGGCCAGTCTTTAGAGCAGTTACTGTGGTTCAAACAACCTGCTAAGGCCTCTGCAAACATATCCTCGCACAGTTTTCACCAACTCTTTCAGAAAATACAATAACCTCCATTTCACAGACAGAGGATGTAAAGCTCAGAGATGTTGGCTTTTGATTCACTTGCTACATGCTCCCTAAAGACTTACCCTGCTAACCCCCAGGGACACAGTGGTGAAAAGACAGATGAGTTCTGCCCTGCTCTCTGCAAGTTTTTATCTAAATGGGGATGACCGATGACAAATGAGTAAGACAAACACAAAAAAGTAGCTAAAGTAAGCTCTAGGAGAGTATTTCAGAACCCTATAGAGATGACATTAATCCTGAGATCCAAACGACCAGAAGAAAACCATCCTCAGGAAACTTGGTCGAAGGGAATCCCAGGCAGAGAGACCCGCAAAGGCATGATCCTGATAGAGTGAGCTTGGCAAAGACAAGGTGCAGAAGCAAGGTCAGAGAGGTTGAAAGCAGAGGGTTTTACCCCAAATCACACAACAAATAAACACCAGAGAGGATGTTCAAATCCACGGCCAAACCCTGCAGGTGCCACTCTGCCATGGATGCCAAAGGGACCAAACAGAATGTTCTGCATGTTGTCATGACTGAGAGTGTTTTAAAATGAATGAGAGCAACATCCAAAGACAAGGAATCAAAAGTCCAAACAGAAGAAAGCAAACAGAGGGCTTCCTCTAAACAGGAGATGGCAAGACAAGTAAAGCACCGCACAGTAGGAGCTATCTCAAACCCAGCTTTATCTAGCCCTGCTCTGAACCTCAGCCTACTACACGTTCTCAGTTCTCAGACCAAAATCCCCTGTAGAGTTGATGGTATGCAGCTCTGATGCTTCAGATCAACAGCCCAGATAAGCTTCATATTCAAAATGCTTCAGCACAAGTGTCAGCAGAGAACTCTTGGCTTGAAGGACCCATACTTTCAGTGGCTCCAAGGACGAAGGCGTTGTCAACAGGCCACCTGGGTGAGATTCCTGCAGGACACAGTGCAGGTTGGCTAGCGGAGCTCTGATTAAAAGGGTGTGTGCATGGAGGTGGTGGGGGCTAAGTTCAGATGGGAGTTGGTTATAGAGATAAGAATCCTAAGGTGAGTGGCAGAAGACCAAACAGTGGGCAGGGCAGGCTCCAGTTGCCAGGCAAGGTGCCACAAACAAGCAGGGCAGAAAACCTTCAGAAACCCTAACGCTACAAATGAATAGAGAGACATATTATTCTGACACCAAACTGAGTCAAAGGAGCACAGCTCCCCCACCCCTGCCCCTGCTTTTTTTCCTCCCTCAAGGAAGCCTGCATTTCCCTGAGAGCCTTATCTCAAGGAATCTGTGTCCCAGTGGCCTAGACCTCTCCCTGTTGTCAGGTACACAGAGGGAGTTTAACCCAGTTTCCCCCACTGATTTTTGGCATAGCAGGAGCTGCATCCCTAGCATGGTTTGTGTGCTCCTACCTGTGTGGGTGGTGATGCTCATCAACTCTGAAATCTGAAGATCTCAACTAAATGAGATGACCTACCTTTGTTTGCAACAAACTAAATGAGATGACCTACCTTTGTTTGCAACATGATTAGGAGAAAACTCCATGAATGGTAGAAGAAGGAGCTTATCTTTGATTTTAAGTGGGATGCCAAACCCTGAAAGTAGAGAGCATATAATAACTTATTAAGTCCTCACAACACATTGAAAGTGGCAAAGTTTTTGGCTTTTTGTTTAAATATGCTTTTTTTTTTTTTTTTTTGAAAGGCAGAGTTACAGAGAAGAGAGAGAGAGAAATCTTCCACCTGCTGGTTCACTTTCCAGATGACTGAAATGAACTGGTTTTAAGCTGGGAACCAGGCACTTCTTCTAGGTCTCCCACATGGGTGCAGGGACCCAAGCACTTGAGCCATCCTCCATTGCTTTTCCAGGCACATTAGCAAGGAGCTGCATTGGAAGTGGAGCAGCCTGGACTCAAATTAGTACCCATATGTGATGCTGGCCCTGCAGACAGAGCTTTAACCTACTACGTCATGGAGCCAGCCCTGTGACACTGTTCTGAAAGTTTTCTATTTATTGATTCTTTACTTACTTGAGAGTAGTAAAAACACAAAGAGGGAGAGAGATCTTTCATGCATTGGTTCACTCCCCAAATTGCCTGCAACTGCAAGGCTTAGGCCAGGACCAAAGGCAGGAGTTTGGAACTCAGTCCGGGTCACCCAAATGGGTTACAGGCACCCAAGAACTTGAGCAATCATCTGCAGCCTCCCCAGGGGCACATTAATAGGAAATTAGAATTGGAAGTGGAGCTAGGTCTAGAACCCACAGCACTCACTCCAATATGGAATGCACATGCCCCATAAGTCATGCTAGTAACAGTCACAATTTGCAGATTAAAAAAAGAAGATTGGGCTTAAATTACTTATACAGGGTGATATATTAATGAGAAATATGTTACTCTGATGCAAAACATTTGTGTTTGTTATTCTTTAAATCAATTTCATTAAGGTGTGATTTACATACAATTTGATGCACTTAAGTGCACAGAGTTTTTGACAAATACAGAAACTCTAGCAAATGCCACCAAATCAAGCTAAGGAACATTTCTTTCACCTCATTCCCTCTTTGTATCATTCTTTCCTACCTTAGCAGCCACTTGGAGCTGCTTTCTGGTCACCAAAGAGTTAAAAACATGAAGCCAACACCTACCCAGGCTTTTGTGCCTGACTTCCTTTGGTGCCAATACACCTTTGTTTTCCTTGCCCGCTGAGGGGAAGCAGTGTTGGACGTATTCCTTTCCTGCACAGATAACCGAGTGAGGACAAAGCCTTTCACAGAGATTTCAGTGATCAGTCTCACCTTGATAAACTATAAAATATCATGGCAATAAAATGAAATCTTGCTGGTATTAAAGCAGAAGTTCTATCTTTGCGCATCTTATAATGTTATCCCTTTGACATGTGAGGGTCCCTAAGTTTTATGAAGCATAACTGACAAACTTGTCACTTTGGTGCTTTAATATATACTTGTATAGTGAAAAGATCAAGCTAATTAGCACATACATCACTTCCCATAGTTACCATGTATATATGTGTGTATCACAGACAAGAACACTTAAGCTCTACTCTTCAAGAAAATTTCAAAAATCAATATTGTTGTGGGCTAAGGAGTTGGTTAGCAGTCTTTAAGCTGAGTAGTAACAGGAAATGGGCTTGCCGCTAAAAGCACCTGGTCTAATCAGACTCATTGGCATCCTATTGTTTGGTTAAAGCGCTTGGGAGAAAAGTATATAAGGAGTAATAAAGGGAGGCTTCAGTGAGACTTCCACCATCACTGGTCTCCTGTCGGTGCTTCATCCCCAGACCCTCTCCGTGTCCACGTTACTGGCTGTGCTGGCCAGAGCACAATATATTTGATTTTGAGATTCGTTCATGTTATTGTCTGTGTCAGTCATTCCACGTGGCTGCCGAGCAGCACGTAATTGCTCACATGATCCACAGATTTTGTATCTTTTCCCCTGCTGAGAGATACTTTCATTGTTACCTGTTTCTGGATGTGTTGAATACACCCACTGTGAACATTCATGTGCAGGTCTTTTTATAAGCATGTGATGTCATTTTTGTTTGATAAATATCTAGTAATACAATCGTTGGGTCATTTGGTTGGTATGTTTGCCTTATTAGAAAAAAAAGTGCCAAACTTGGGACTGGTGCTTCGATGTAGTGTTTGAGCCACCACACACCATCCCATATCAGACCACTTATGAGTCCCAGCTTCTCTGCTTCTGATTCTGAGAAGGCACTGTAAGACAGCCCAAGTGACTGGGCCCTGCCACCCACATGGGAGAGCTGGATGGAGTTTCTGGCTCCTGGCTTTGGCCTGGCCCACCCCTGGGTGTTGTAACCATTTGAGAAGTAAATCGGAGGATGGAACATCTCTGTCATGTCTCCCTGTCTCTCTCTGTCACTCTGCTACTTAAATAAATAGATAGATAAATAGATGGATAGGTAGATATAGATAGATAGATAGATAGATAGATAGATAGATAGACAAATCTATTTTGTAAAAATCAGGCTGTTTTCCAACAAAAAATTTTTTTGTCTGCTGCTTAATACTCTCACCCATAGTGAATGAAAAAATTCAGGTCACCTCCATATATTTGAGGATATTGTGTAATGACTATGATAAGCATCTTTTCAAGTGCCTGTTGGCCATTTGTATATTTCCTTTTGTGTAGCATCTTTCCAAATCTTTAGCCCCTCTTTGATTGTCTTATTGTTATTTTAATATATTCTGAGAAAATGTAATTTGATAGATGCATATATTGAGAATATTTTCTCCAAAATGAACCTTGTATTTTTTTCATTTGTTCTTTTGTGTTTTTTTTGTTTTAAGATTTATTTGTTTTTATGGGAAAGTCAGATATACAAAGAGAGGGAGAGACAAAGAATTTCCATCCATTGATTCACACCAGGCCCAGTTCAGCTAGTTTTATGGCTACTTTACAGCGAGCAGGCTAGGCCAGCACCAATCACTACACTTTGGCCACAAGTAGAAGAGAAAGTTTTTTCTCCTTGTAGTGCCTTCCAAAGCTGAAAGAACCTCGGGAGGAAGACAAGCTGCAGCCACAGCTACCACTCTGGCTCCCTCAGCCAGGGCCAAAATGTGTGGCTTGAATTAGTATGCTCTGAGCTGCAAAAATTGAAGTGTGCCATTCTAATAGGGCAAAGGCATTCAAAATCCCCAGGAAGAATTTCATCATCTCTTCAAATTGTCTAACAATGCATAGATGTTTATTGGGATCTAAATGTCAGCACTATGCACACATGTTCACCAACTAGCAACTTTTTTTCCCAAATTCAAAGCCACCGAACAGTCCAGGTGACTACCAAGAGGGTTCTAAATCACAATGCTCTGAAGTATGGCCTGGATAAATTCTCAGGCGCAAAAAATCCCAACGAGGAACAGCAATGAAGATCATCTCAGGCTTGGGGTTAACTGACAGAACTTGTTGAACCAGATAGCAGGCTGGCTACTCCCAGGCAACAGGAGGAGCATGCCACTCATTTTGCAGATTACTGGGGGCCTCCTAGCTGCATCCAGAAGCAGTAGGCAAGTTGCTACAATCATCTCTGGGGGTGTACGTGTGTGGGATAGAAGAAGGCAATATTAGCCAGCAGCCTACGAATATGGCAAGCTCAAGCCATGAAACCAGATGCTGAAGCTACTAAACCCAGTGGTGAGTTACACCTGGGAATCCAAAACTGGTTGAACCTAGAGATGGTGGGAGGTGTTTGCATATCTTGGGGGATGGTGATAAGTTAAGCAGATCCTTCTGGATAATGGCAGCAGCCAATATGATGGATTTTAAGTAAATATGAGAATCAGCTTCCAAAAACAGAGATGATGTAGGACAAGACGTTGAAAGATTTTTCAACTGGCTGAATAAAGTCTAACCTTGTATGTTAGTTCCCAGATGCTAGAAACAGTAGAGCAGTGACAGAATCCTCTGCCAAGACACCAAAGACCTGTTGAGTCTCTGCTAATTCCCATTTATCAGACACCAGCAGGAGAAACAGCCCCTCTACCTAGAAGAGCTTAAATTCAACAATGAGGCAATGCATCTAAAAGAAAGCTCACTTGAGGCCAGACAAGCACCTGTTTGGCCTACTGCCTTAGGTACCTGTATCCCATTTCAGAGGACCTGGGTTTGAGTCTCAGCTCTGCCTGTGATTCCAATTTCCTTTAAAACGAACACCCTAGGAGGCAGAGGTG